>NC_142747.1:7222086-7522086 GCF_051943395.1 Hippocampus bargibanti | reverse complement strand
CGACAAACCCCCTCCAGGAGAAAGTGCTCCAAAAATCACGAAAACACTCAAACCTGAAATGCTCATCCGATATAAAAAGTAGTATTTGTTTGACTGACTGCTTCATGATTGCTTATGGTCTTGGAGGACAAACAACTGGCCCCTGAGATGAAATCACATCTATCTACTGAAAACGACATCATTTGTGTATACTGTATTACAATCATATATCATCAATCTATATTATTGTTAGCCTGATTATGATCAATATCATTTGAATAATGTGTCTTGAAATTTAGAAAAAAATGTGTGGCGTGGCCAATAGTATAGTTACGAAAAAATCATTTTTCCCCGTGCGGATGTCCCTTATTACAAAAGTAACCCTGTAAGCAGAAAAGGTTCAACTGTATGATTAAGGCATTCATGATCCATTTTCTTCCAAACTATATTAAAAAATATATAAAAATTTAAAAAGCCATTGGTACATGCTGGTTATGCTCAGAGCACGTGAACATTATACAGAGATGGAGCCTTCTCGAAAGTTAGTTTTGCCGATCAGAACATTAAGAAGTGTTGCTTTGCCCATTTGGCTTTCCTTTCGAGCTTCCTCAATGATGTCCCCGAGCCGCTCTGCATCCTCACGCCTTATAAGGTAGCCTTTACCACCATACCCATCCGCCACAGTGTGATAATCTGCAAACAGGGAGGGCAGTCAGATCCATTGGAACACGAGAGAGAACCTATCATCAAACACCAACCTGTAAATGCCAGGCCACATGCCACGTTGCTGCCCAAAATGGGAACCTGTTCTCTGGAAATCTGACTCCAACATGCGTCATTTCCCACCACAGCAATAACTGGTGTCTGTAAACACAAGAGAATTACAGTCGTATTTAAAGGGCAACCAACGTCACTTTTTGGTTTTTTAACTGACATCAGAAAAACGTTTTAATGCATCTAAAATACCCAAAACACGCAGTATGACATTTGTATTCAAATGCAAAACACCAATAAAAATGACTTAAAGTGTCCAAAATCTGCCAAAAAAATTGAAGTGCGAATTGGGCATTTTCAGAAAGTCCCGCCCCCAGTTCGTGACGTCACGCCAATACATCTTGCATTGCTGGAGAATCCAAACAATGGCTTCAGATTCGGAGAATATGCTTTCTTGTTCCACATCCAGTTATGAATATGATTCAAATAGTTCTGAAGAGGAAAGCATACATGTTTGCAATCGATTAAAGAATTATATGTGCCATTTTGAGGCAACATTGGGGGAAAATCTCTCACCCAAAAAAAAGAGGCACAAAATGGCGACCTCCAGTGGCCACCTCTGCTTCCACAGGCTGATAAATTAAAAAAATCTATAAATGATTAATTATGAATTAATAAATCTTCTGTTGGCTTTTGGGTGCAACACGGTTCTCAGACCAACCATGTACAGCAAAATCCATTGACGTTGATGAAGGACTGCTACAATGTGTTTTTTTTCTGTCAGGGGCCGGTCCTTTCATGACGTCACGTACGGACTCATCACCAACTCAAAAACAAGACTTGCTAAATATTCAGAGTGAGTCTTAAAACATAAAATATAGCTATATGTGGTGGAATCTTATTAAAATACGCCCAGTAGAAGTCATTTGAAGCCATTTTACAAATGATGGACACAACTTGTCAGGAGACGTCGGTTGTCCTTTAAGACATGCATCTCCAATGCAGATAGAGTGCCTTTATTGTACTAACATTTCCATTTCTTTTTAATTGCCTGCCATATCGGTCACAAAAACTGTTTTTTGGGGGGGGTGCATGTGTTTTTTTTCCTTGTATTTACCATTGTTTTTTTTTCCTTCCACTTATTCAAAACAACAGATCACCATCGGGAATAACAGAACAATACCAGTAGCATCATTCTCAAGAGTGGAATTCCTTCAACAACAGAAGAAAAAGAATCAACTGACACAGAACGCTGCAGAAACACATATGCACAGATAACACTTTTCAAAGGCACTACCCCTTTCCCAAAGAAAAGCCGAAAGAAAAAGAAGAAGAAGAAAGGCAGTACGCCTTTCCAAACGGGGAGTCAGTGTGGTTGTTTGTCCGTGTGTGCCTACACGAGCCTACTGCTGGAAGACAACTGGGTAAAACTGATCGGAAAAAGGATGTATGGATATGATGATTGACTTTGATTCTCATAACCCACAACTCTCACAACAGAATCATAGAAATGTAACAAACATGATGAATGTACCTTATGTCGAGTAAACGTGTCAAACTCAGCAACACTGTATCCGAGGGAACCGTCGCCATAGACAATCCACACCTAAAATGCACGGGAGGTCAGATTTCATTCATGGAGCGTCACAAGCAGATGGATTCTTTTTCTAAAAACTTGCATCCACCTCTGATTCAGGCCGGCACAGTTTTGCCCCGAGTGCGAATCCTCCTCCTACGCCCAGCGTTCCAAAGGCCCCTGTGGGGAATCATTATTCTACTTATTCAGTTATTTTAACTGCAATCCTTAAAGA
The DNA here is from genome assembly GCF_051943395.1 of Hippocampus bargibanti. Lineage (NCBI taxonomy): Eukaryota > Metazoa > Chordata > Actinopteri > Syngnathiformes > Syngnathidae > Hippocampus > Hippocampus bargibanti. The sequence continues at coordinate 7,519,582 of NC_142747.1, read as the reverse complement.
GATTTTCACATCATGTCAAGTCCAGAGAGGAGGCAACGAACCTGGATCGAGCCAACGCAACGGTGCCCGCGGCCTCAAGATATAAGCGGCACTTCCTACAAAATCCCCGCCATCTGCTACAATGATACTGTCCTCTGACATCTGCTCATCCAACATGTGAAGAACCTTCAAGGGGTTCAGGTGATGCTCCGTCTTCTCATTGGCTTTATCCCTTAAAAGGAAAAAAAGACAACAATTTTCATGAAAAATGACAGAAGTGTATCAAATAATACAATACAATACTGTACAACACATATTGATTTAAAGGACAACCGACGTCTCCGAACAAGTTGTGTCCATAATTTGTAAAATGGCTTCAAATGACTTCTACTGTGCGTATTTTAATAAGATTCCACCGCATATAGCTATATTTTACGTTTTAAGACTCGTGCTGAACATTCAGGAAGTCTTGTTTTTCAGTTGGTGACGAGTCCTCACGTGACGTCAGAAAAGGACCGCCTCTTGACCGTAAAAAAGACGCATTGTAGCGTCTTTCAATCACGTCAATGTATTTTGCTGTACTGTTTTTCTTGAAACCCTTGTGTTACATCCAAGCAGAGGGAGTCCAAGCTCCATGCAGGGAATGTATCAGCCTGTGGAAACGGGCTGATTCATTCCTCACAGGAGCTGGTCGCCATTTTTCTTCCTCTTTTGTGGGACGTTACATTGCAGTCCAGATGCCTCAAAATGACACGGAAGGACTTCTTTAATCGATGGCAAACATGTATGCTTTCCTCTTCAGAACTATTTGAATTATATTCATAACTGGATGTTTAACAAGAAAGCATATTATCCGAATCTGAAGCCATTGTTTTTAATTCTCCAGCAATGCAAGACGTCTTGGCGTGACGTCACGAACTGGGGGCGGAACTTTCTGAAAATGCCCAATTCGCAGCTCATTTTTTTGCAGATTTTGGACACTTTAAGTCATTTTTATTGGTGTTTTGCATTTGACTAAAAATATCATACTGCATGTTTTGGATATTTTAGATGCTATAAAACGTTTTTCTGATGTCAGTTAAAAAACAAAAAAGTGACGTCGGTTGCCCTTTAAATAGCGCTTTAACAACAACAGAAGCTGTAGCAAAGCACTTAACATGGAACATACAGGAAATAAAGCAGTCACAAAGATAGTAGAAAGCACGTGTGAAACAACAATACAACAGCACTCTTCCAAAATCAGCAACGGAAACATTTGATACGGCCTTCTTGATACTTGCACAATGTACAGTTTTTTTATGAAACGGTTTTGCACATTTACAGTATACAGTTAACATTTTTATTTTGCTATGCACCCACCCCCTTTCAAATTGCTGCTGTGGACTGCAAATTTCCCCATTGTGGGACGAATACAGGTTTTCTGATTCTGATACTGACCTATTTATATTTTCTTTGATCACATCTCTCGCTTTGAGGGTTTGAGGCCATTCTTCCGGACATCGATGACCCTTTAAGCCTTTGAAAAGCCGTACTAAAAATGAACCGGCGTCACCTACAGTAGACAGACATTTTAGCAATTGTGAATCCAAGTGACATTTTTTTTTGAAAAAAGCTAATTAATTGAAGAATCAATTAATTGTTATGAACACACCTTGAATTGCGACAGTTGGTGTCCAGAACATATCAGAATTTTTGAGCAGCTGCATCCTGTCTCTGTTGACAGCAATGATCTTACTACGTCTGTCCAGAACTTTGCCGTAGCCCAAACGGAAGTCGCACACAGTGCCTGCAAACCAATAAAAAACAATCAAACTACTCAGTATTTTTCGAAACAGATTATTCACACTATAGATTGACTGAATAAAGAAGATAATTAACATCCTGTGGCAAGATAACAAGGCTAGCAAAAACGTGTCTGTTTAATCTAGCATTGATTGGGCCCAACAGGACAGATCAAGGTCCAAATAAATACGATATATCATCTGACAAGCATTTGTGGATGAAATGTCACAATATTAAAAGTAAGAGGTGCCTTTTGCTAGTGGACAAAACGTTTGACCTGCAAGGACCACGACATCAGCCTCCTTCAGAGCATCACGTCTGTTTTGACGAATGTGGATTGGGCTGTCTTTCCCGAGCAAGCCTCGAGACATGCCCCCAAGGAAGCAAGGAATGCCCAATTCCTCCAAAGCATGCCTGTAAAGCCATCAAACAGATTAGATGGGATACTACGCCTCATTTACCTACATGGAATAAACATGCCCAAAAACAGTGAAGCACAATAATTACATGGACAGTAGAATGCTTACGCCAAACATATTTTCACCTGAGCTCAGTAACTGGTGTTGGTGGTAGCGTGGCTTGACTTCCGAGAAGAATAACAGGCTTCTTGGCTCGGCTTACCAGTTCAATACACTTTTGGACCTAATGTGCATTGCAAAAAAATTAACTAACTAACTAAATAAATAAAATTTCCCTGCTGTAATCACACTATGTTGGGGGGGGGGGGGTACATACCTGAGCATTTGTGGCTTGTGGAATGTCAATGGGCAGAGGTGAAACATCTCTTGTCTCCCAGGCACCAGCAAAAATGTTTGTGAGGTGGTTGTTAAGATACCTAGCAAGCATGCATTAAGTTTCATGCATCATATACAGACAGTGCAATTCAATAGATTTTTAAAAATGTCCAATGGAAAGCGAGCACACGCTTCAGCACTCGCATATTCAAACATTTGCAGATGTTTTTCCCCCCAATATTTTTCAAAATATTAGCGTATTTTATGGGGAGGTGGAGCCAAACCGCATTTTCCTGGAAAAGTCTCACTAATAACATTTTAGAGTGGTTTAAAAATTTATAAATCTAATTTCAAAAATATGTTTTTTCCCATTACGTCTGTGTAAGTGCTCAGTCATATAGGAGTGGTCCATCGATGAAAAGGTTTCTTAAGCCGTCATCTGTACTTCTTTGAAGGTGTCGGACGTTTTGCTTCTTATCCATGAGGCTTCGCTGACAAAGAAGTACAGATGAGAGCTGAAGAAACCTTTTCATCGATTTTTTCCCATTAGTATCTTTCAGGCAGAAATATTCCTACAGCTCCGTGATCGGCTTTCATCTACTTGTTCAGTTGTGCTTCATGTTGTGGTCAGTGAGTGCAGGCAACCTACAAATGGAACCTAGCATTTGTCAATAAAATAGAGGGAGAAAAAAGAACATACCAGGAGATAATTTTTCCCATCAGGCCTTTGGGAGGATTTTTAACAGCAAACTCTCTGGACACCAAATGGTAAGGGTACAGAGTGTCAATGGGGAATTCTATAAAAACGGGCCCAGGTGTTCCAGATTGGGCAACAGCCAGCGCCTTTCTGACAACGGGCACGATTTCTCGAATCATTCTGATGGAGGCACAGAATTTACACAGAGGCTTAAACAGAGACATTTGGTCAATGTCTTGCAGTGCGCCTCTGCCCTGGAACCCATAACAACAAATAGCAGAAAAGGTTTGGTTGGCACATTTCAGAAACATTCATTGCAGTCATTATACACTGCCACAACTTAATAATTTGACTGTACTTGAAGAAGTGTCCCGGCAGCCCCTCCGATGAGCAACAAGGGTGATTCCGCCATTTGAGCGTTCTTCACCGCTGTCACAGTGTTAGTGAGACCTGGGCCGGCAGTCACTGCAGCTACACCAACGGTACCTGAAATGGGAAGATAGTCAGGAAAAAGATAAAATCATTAGATACACGATAATTGTGGGTTCAACAAATGTTCCAGGGTTTAAAATCAGGAGTGTACACATCACAGCCATTCGTGCTTGAGGAACTTGCAGCGTACACTATAAATTTCACATTTAACACGGCTTGTGTCGTTTGCTAGTTTACTGTTCACACCTTTTGTTTTCAACCAATCGCACATCATTAACACCCTGTGAATGAAAGACAAAATCCAGACATTCATTCATCATCATCTGTACATGCCGTGATAAAAGTGCACCTGAAAGTCGCGCCACTGCATCAGCAGCAAAGACAGCCGTGGCTTCGTGCCTGGTGTCCACAATCCGGATGCCCACTTTCTCGCAGGCCACCAGAATGGGCGAGATGTGTCCACCAACCAGAGTGAAGACATATTTGATCCCATGGGCACGCAGGACTTCTGCCACGCTTTCGCCGCCATGCCTGGGACTGTTTCTCTCAGTCAGTGGGATGTCAAGAAGGGCAAGATTTGAAACATCTGGTGTGAACTGATTTACCACAGCTGCATCTATAAAAAATATGTGCGCCATTCCCAGAATGCTGGGTTGTGACATTGACCTTTGTGTTCGGAAGGCATGCAAAGTCGAGTGTTAGCTGCACTTGATTAACACGTCACAATTGTTAGAGGAAATGACACTGTGAGCACAAAGTACAGTATATGGGGTATTTGGCTTCACTAAAATGGCGATCACCATTCTAGCTGTGTAGTAAAAAATAACTCGAAACAAACATGATACAGAAATTGATTTTATGAATCTGTGAACGCTTACCTTGTGGAACAACTGGTACAGTAAGCCAAGTCTGTTGGCACCAAATACAAGTGCACTTAGAGAAAAACACCCAAGAATGGCCACGAGGGACTCCATGACAAGAAGAAAGGGAGAGGGACGGAATTAAGTTACACTTAACACTGAAGTTCACCCAGCGCTGATCAATGCTGGCTCGACGAAATTAATAGAGAACCAAAGCAAACAATTGCTACGTTCCAGATTGTGCTACTGTTGAACGTTTATTGTCGAGTCAGTGAACACGACATGGCTTAAGGCGAAAGGTTAAAACGGTGGTGTCGTTACCTACCATGACAACAGTCTATACTGACAGTTCCATTCATGTCGTTAAATACGGAAAGAAATCGCACGACACGGGCGTTTTCGTTCAAAATACATGTCTAGTAATGAACGACAAGCGCAATTCTATGATTAAAACCAACTATAGTAAAACTATCAAACACTATCGCGAATACATTGAAATACTTCTCAACATTTACCGATATTTTCCTCAAATTCATATCACCAAGAACATAAAATATTTTGTTTTGAAAGAAATAAAATAAAATAAATTAGTTTCCGGTTAGTATAATTTTTGGGAGGGTGGTGACGCAAAAGTTAAACCACTGGTGGCCATCTTACGTTGCCATTCAATTAGCACGTCCAAAGTAAAAACTAAGACATTGATTTATCCACGAAGTTCGATGCAAACGGTTAAGTGTGTTCATTGAGACACAGCAGTGTGCAGACAAACCCATTTAAACCCATTCTGATATATTACATTAGCTGGAAATTTAATGTGTCTAATGTTTGTTTAGCGACTGTACATAGACACTAATACGGTGGCATGAACGCATTAATTGAGACAATTACGTGATTGCTTTAGGAAAAGCATAACCATGATGTAGAACAGAGACGAAGGTAAATATATTTTTTTGTCGTGTCAATAATATCCTGCAGGTGGAAGTGTTGTACTGCAATTCCATGTTAGTGAGTGGATCGATGGCAGGCAGGGATGGTTTTCTTTCATAATACGTACTTTCTTTAGATTAGATGCCCTCGCATCCTTCTATTTTGATGAATGTGGCCACCGTAGGATAAAGTTTGTACAGCCCTGGTATACGGCATCCAAATTCAGTCCTAATCAAAAACGACCCTTTCATACCAAGCGCAACCACCGCATGACTCCTGCCTGCAATCAAAAGCACCTCGCACACTGAAATCAGTCAATTTGCATACACCCAGAAGACATTTTCACTCCATCAGCGTTGCGACATAGAACAAATTCAGCTTTCCATTTCAAAGTGTTTTTGAAAAGGCAGCTGCATTGAGGCTATAGCGACAGCCGAAAACAAATGCCAAACCTTAATATGTGCCCTCAATTCAAAGACATGCTGCCCCGGCACTCCAAGGTTCACCTAATTGCCGCAGTTCAATTGCTGAAGGAAACTACTTTTGACGGTGTAGAAACACAAATTCAGAGGAACATCCAAATTGTAACACAATCTGCAATATGATGTTTGCATCCAAGTTGGATTTTAAACTCAGCTTTTAGATTCCTCGAGGACTCCAAACTCCTCATCAGAGTGAACGTCAGCGTGTTTGTCCGTGCCCTGAGATGCCTCCTCGCCCCATTCCTCTCACTCACAATCAGCAGGGACAGTCTGTAATCACACGCGAAGCTAAATGAGCACAAGCGAACGGATTGATGGGTTCCGACATTTTTCTTTATCTGATGCAGAGCTCATCGGAAAGTGTGGCTGAGGCGAAAGAGGGTCAGGGAAGGCGGCAAGGGCATTTTGAGTCACAATGCCTGATGTTATCTTTTCGGGCATAAATGTTTCGGGGGCCTCACAGAGATGCTGCAGATGACCTCAGATGTGAAGGGAGGGTGAGTCTCAAAAAGAGGCATTGTCTAGTAAACAATAAGCATGCACACACGCACAAAGAGTCAGGCAAACCGTATATCGGCCCGGGAAGAATGATCTTTTCACAGCGTGACAAGAGTGACCCGGTATCAGCCATCGACTAGTCCAAAGGATGACTGTCCCTGTCGGACCTTCCAAGAATAAATAAATAAATAAATAAATAAATAAATAAATAAATAAATAAATAAATTTGTTTCCTCCTTCCAAACTCCTACATTCATATTCAGCTTGTTCTCGAATGCATCTCTGATTGAAGACTACCAGAATGTTTGAGCAAAATGTCCCTCGGGTGAGAATTTTCATGAATGTTTTAGTCCCACATTAAAATCTTTTTTTTTTCTCATAAGTCATGCAGGTTTAAATTCAAAGATTTGCATATTTTGTGCTGATCCTGGTGTTCGGGAAAAGATACTTTTTTTTTAATTTGCTTGAGTTGGAAGTTCCAGGTGCTAAGTGGAGATGTTTATAGTCCCTCAAAGACAAGTAAAGAAGAATGCGTGGGTGTGAGTTAGCTCTCAAAGCAATAATCCCTTCACTATAGGCTGACACATCAAGGTAAAGCAAAAGAATTATGAAGGAACATACTTTTCCCATGGGAAATAAAACAAATTGAATGTATGCGTTCAAGACTCAAATACCGTCATCAAAGTTTTGTTCATGATCCAGGCAATATTTCGATTAGAATTTGAATGGTTTCAACCGCCATGCACTTGTTAATTTGGTATTCCTGTGTGGGTGAGTAACCACAAATGGGCCTGTTAAATCTCTCATGATCAAAAAGGCAATTCTTCAAACGGCAGTGACTGGGACATATTTAACAGTATGCGCAAGGTCAGTACTGTTAGTAGCTTCTCTGAAAATCCTTCTCCGAAGTAAGATAGTATGTTGTTGATTGTCTTGGAAATATTAACCAGAATCATCTACTTGGACGCCTTCACAATCAATTCTGCGGGCCCTGGAGGATCAAATGTGGCGATCAAACTGTATCTCTAACCAATCGAGTTGGCAACCCAAAACGGGTACTGATGCCTTCTTGAAGGCGCTGGTCAACATCAGTTTTCGCAAACTATGATTGATTAGTCACTAGCCAATCATAGTTTGCGAAAACTGCTCTGACCACAAGCCGCTAGTGACAAGAGCATACTGGCCAGAGCTAGCACACTGTATCGGTAGCGATCTGCATAAGCAAATATATTGTGTTGATTTAATAGCAGTTTTGTCAACCCACAATGGCTGAAGGAGGAGAAGAAATTGAGATGATTTGTTTGGATATTTACTGTTAAAGCCATTTCAAGACGGACTTTTCAAGTAAAAATGGACATCATTCAGAAAGGCCGGGCACTTATTTAGTTGCTTGTAGTAAATCACACCACACTTTTTTCAGTCTGGATTTATTCAGACGTAGCACTAGTGAATGCCGAGCAAAGTAAGCCACGACCCGCCACTGCCTTTTCCATATCCACTTTGAAATCTATGATGCACAGTACAGGTGTTGACATCCAAAAAGTTTTCTGACAATTTAAACAAATGTAATTCACACACAGTCAACTCAGCACCGCCCATTCATTTTCTCCCTCCAGATGAATCAATATAGCTTCAAATTTGTCCCCCATCGCCAATCACAATGACTGATGCGACCTTATTATTGTTGGATGCAAACCAAATCGGATTGCGCAAAAAGCACGTGTCCACCTATGCTCGCCATGATGAGGGATTCGCGTCCTTGACGCTTGACTGCTCTGTAGTCACAAACATATCCAGCTCTCGGTCACGGCCAGTGACCCCGTTGTCAAAGCAGCTGAGCCCGGCCAGCTCTTGTCACTCAGCACCTGGCTTGGTTATGATTCAGCCAGGCTCATGCCCTTGATTCAAACCATTAAAGTCAGTCCAATTTGGCCAGTAAAGTTTAAATTGAATTCCTAATTGCTTCACGTTAAAGAATCTAGGTAGCTAATTTATGCAGTGATATAGGTGCATTTTATGGGTGCATCGCCCCATTGGGCCTCGTAAATTATAATGGGCCATAAAATGGCTGTGGCCCATCCGTGTTTCATTTCCAATGAAATTGAAGGAAATCTCATTGTTGTCCACTTTAAGGAAATGTTACACAAGATTTTTGCCACCCACAGTCATTTCATTTGAAGTGGTTTCTTTTGCCATGTACTGTACATTGGTTTGCATGCTTAATTTTTGTGTTGTTTTTGTTTTCTTACATCAATAGGTTATGTGATGACTGCAGTTTGGTAAATGGCATCTATTATGCAGAGCTGTGAAGCCGTGAGCAATGAATTGAGAACAAAATGGTGCAACAACATTGACACGTTCCGAAATAATCTGGATTGATTCCACAAAATCTACACACCGAAAAGGGTTTATTTACAAACAAATAACACAAATAAAGGAAAAATAAATGACAGACAGCCATTGGTATTTTATTTCAAGTGAGAGAGGCATTTGTTATTCTGTTGTGGAAAATCGCCGATATTTGTCTGCAGCAATCTTCCCATTAGTATTTACTGAATGCCTTGAGCCTTTTTGCGAATCACAAAACAATGAAACATTTTCCATCAAGATAATGCAAAAGGATCCTTTGGTCGCCTTTGCCGTTTGGTGATGTTTGATAGATGCGATTATGCAGTATCCTAAGAGGCATCACCCCACCTCCCACTTTCTCCACTGTCCACTCCTCTGATAGCGCTTTATCTTGTAGATTATGACGCTCCAGTAGCCGAGGTTGGTGGATTACAATGTCGATGAGCATCTTGTGAGCAATGAATTCCCCCACTTACCGTACTTCTACGAGTGTGGAGTGTTGCTGCAGAGAGATGGGCCTTCTCATCGACTGCCTCGTTTGCTTCAAGCCCCCAGCTCCCTTTCATCTCATCGTTAGGACTTAATTCTTCTCGCACAACCATGGTGGATATGCACATCGCATCTACGTTTGAGTATCTTAACATGAGGTCGGAGACCCTCCATTCCTGCCAATTGGTGAAATTGCAGAGTTAACTACAAAGCACAATCAAATGTGGGGTTCAACACAATTTTTCTCTGCGGTTATGGGTTAAGTCTTGAGTATTTTTTTCTGGCCTTTGGGCAATACTCGTCAAATTTAATGTTTTGAGCTTCCAAATTATCTAGATTATATTATATTGTATGATATTATATGATAGTGTATGATATTATATGATATTGTATGTTATATCATATTCTCTGAATTATATGATATTGTATGCTATATGATATGATATGATATGATATGATATGATATGATATGATATGATATGATATATGACGTGATGTTATATTATTTTCCATTCATCCATTTTCCGTACCGCTTATTCTTCATTAGGGTCGTGGGGGGTGCTGGAGTCCATTCCAGCCGCCCTCGGGCATGACGTGGGAGATACTCTGAATTGGTTGCCAGCCATACAACAGTCACTCTCAAACCTAGGGACAATTTGGAGTGTTCAATCAGCCTGCCTTGCATGTTTTTGGAATGTGGGAGGAAACCGGAGGACCCGGAGAAAACCCACGCGGGCCCGAGGAGAGTATGCAAACTCCACACAGGGAGGCCGGAGCGGGACACGAACCGGCGACCTCTGCACTGTGAAGCCAGCGTGCTAACCGCTCAACTACTGGGCCGCCCTATATTATATTATATTATATTATATTATATTATATTATATTATATTATATTATATTATATTATATTATATTATATTATATTATATTATATTATCTCATTTTCCGTACCGCTTATTCCTCATTAGGGTCGCGGGGTTGCTGGAGCGTATCTCAGCTGTCTTCGGGCACGAGGCGGGGGACACCCTGAATTGGTTGCCAGCCAATCGCAGGGCACACAAAGACATACAACAGTCACTCTCACACTCACACCTAGGGACAATTTGGAGTGGTCAATCAGCCTGCCATGCATGTTTTTGGAGTGTGGGAGGAAACCGGAGGACCCGGAGAAAACCCACGCGGGTCAGGGGAGAACATGCAAACTCCACACAGGGAGGCCGGACGGGGACGCGAACCGGCGACCTCTGCACTGTGAAGCCGGTGTGCTAACCACTCAACTACCGGGCCGGCTATATTATATTATATTATATTGTATTATATTATATTATATTATATTATATTATATTATATTATATTATATTATATTATATTATATTATACAGTGAGACCTCAATTTACGAACTTAATTGGTTCCCAGACAGAGTGTGTGAGGCGAAAAGTGTGTATCTCAAAAACAAAATTCCCATAGGAAACCATTAAAATGGAAATAATCCGTTCCCGGGTTTCCATAAAATTTACTTTTCAACTAAATAAGCCTTAAAAGTACACACAACATACATTATTCTACGTATAATAAATGTGCTATTGTATTGTAATGAAAGAAATACACTGCATTGTATCATAAAGTTACTTTATTTACATTTGTGATGGTCATTTATGGCTTGATGGAATGGCGTTGGAGATCGAAGGTCAAAGGGAATTGCTGTTTGGAAAGAGAGGCGCATTACATGGACTATGGACTGTAATTAAAGAAATAAACTGTGCTGTAAAATAAAGTTTTATTTACCTTTTTGATGGGCGTTGATGGCTTATGGAAGGAGAGTCACTTTCCATAAGGACTGTTGGTAACTTAACCTCTGGTGCTGTTCGGTCATGTGCTTCCGCCGAAGATCACTCCGCCAGCCGTGGTGGGTGTGTATTATGAAAATAGTGCTTATTATAAGGTTTAATTTTCATAAATTTGACGTTTGTAAGACGAAAAGTTTGTAAGATAAGGTGTTTGTAAGTTGAGGTCTCACTGTATTATATTTGCATCATTTCCCCTTTCACAATAACAGAAGAATAGTCGGAAGCCGATTTTCCTAAGCGAATGACAGCTACTGAAGTGCCCCTGAGCACAACTGCACTTTTCATACTGCAAAGTGGCCTCCCTGAGAAAAAGCAGGAATAAAATGTTGTTGCTTTACGACTGTAATGTTTTTTGTTGTTGTTTTGAAATTAAAGGAGGAATATCTGCCTTATATAAAAACATCAACAAAATTAGGAACAACGCATTGAAAGCACAGATGGTCCGCATAAACCGCTCGTTGCATTCGGTGCAGCACGTCTGGAGAGTATGCTTGGCATCTTTCATTATTCATACTCCCGCCCGAATAATTTGCATGGAATTGCTTTTTTCCCTTCCAAACCCCTATATTGGCGGCTTCAGAGCTAGCGAGTGGGAAGTAGAGGTCTCAAATTGTGTCTGTGTGTTCATCGGTATAGGTGCTTAATTGTGTCATAACCGTTTATTGTCTTGTGGGGATGCACAATGCGTCTCCGGAGGGGGTGTGCGAAACAATATCGTGCAATCATGAAAGAATAACGAAAGACTTCAGAGCCCCCGTCAGCAAAGCTCATTTGTGTTTGATGAAATATGGCTTTCCGGGAAGGTTTTTTTTTTAACTAGAAAGACAAAATGCATCACGAGAACGGGTGACCTTGCAAGTCTGCTCGACAAGGTAACACAGCAGGGGGCAGGAGGAGAGGCAGGAAAAAAGATGGAGTGGACTCTGGGAGACCTGGGAATCTGTCTCGAGGTACAACCATTTTTTCTTCCAACGTGACAAAGCTAGCAACCGAGCTATAGTTAACGTCAGTTCCAAGGTTTTGTGATGAGACCAGGACGAAGCATTTCATATCTTTATCTAACATACAACTTATAACCTCTACATCTCATTGGATAACAATTTCTCCGAGCGGAAGTTCATCTAAGGAACTGAACTGCAGTGTGCACACCCTCTTGTAACCGCAATGCATTTGTATGGTGCAAAAAGTATGCGTGCTCCCTGGAAATTGAAAGTCGTGAACCAGTTCGAGTTTGTCACTGCAAATTTGTGCACTTAACATTTTATGACATTATTCAAGGTGAAGTCCTGTCAAAGCTCCATAAGTTTGCAAAAAATGGCAACCTCGGCTCTCCTGCAGTCGACGCCAGAACCCAACAGGGCATTGCCTAATGTGGGTGATGGGTATGTACACTTTCCTAAAGCAGGATAAATGTAGCACACACAAAGGATTTTGTATATATTGCCTGTCGTCCATAAACAGTGTTTAACTTGACCTTCATTGGACAGTGGCTATCAATGTGAATAGTTTGATATAGTGCAGGCAAATGAAACAGGAACAGTCGAAAGTAGCTTGTGAATCCTGAATAATATAGTGTGCAGTGTTTTGTCTTGCCGGCTTGCTGCCAATTAGATCATTTTTTAGTTTTTTTGTAAAATGTATGTTGTGTGTGTGTGTATGTGTGTGTGTGTGTGTGTGTGTGTGTGGGTGTGTGTGTGTGTGTGTATATGTATGTATGTATGTATGTATGTATGTTTTATTTGTTTATGCAAACTAAACTCTAAGTGAGCAGCTTTGCTAATCCACATTAATCAAGCACACAAAAGACGGTCTGGTAACCTGTTTGTTCAATACACAGATTATTATTTGTTTTTATTTATTGGTCAATGTTTTGATATGTATTTTTTATATTTATTTTTTTGCCTTCTATTTTTAAACCAAACTGTCACTTTACTCTGTACGATTTATGATAAATGAGGAATTAACATTAACTATCACCCAAGTTGCACATTGAAAGGAATCCACCTTTTAATGTCACGCCATGTTACTCATTGATTAAACACTCACTATATTCAATGAGCAACACTGTGGAAGTAAACAAGTGAGTTAACTTAAAAATTCAGCATGTACTGTAATTATTTTTCCCAAAAGATGGCCACTTGGCTACCTTTTGTCCCCCCACAACCACACCCCAAAAAGCCAATGATGTGCATCAACTCTTCATCACCGTATCCTCTCCACCTTAGTCAGCAATCTCAACGGGCTCAAACTCAGCCCGTCCTCCCACTATATGTGGCCTCGCGTTCACCCCACCCGAGCTGGTAACTTTCGCTTCCCGACAGATCGCGTCAATAATACAGCATGCGGGGAACAGATGGTAAGATTCTGCTTCGACAGCGACCTTCCATGATACGCCACATTGACCTCTGCGGATGCGAGGGTCCGGGAGGCAGGATTGAAAGAACAAGTCACGCAAAGGGATATTTTGTCAGGCGTCAAACATGTTTTCAAAGACACACCTTGAGCCTTTGCTTGTGGACAGAACGTTGTGGAGGCGGTGGAAAGGTCCACATCAACTCCCTCTGATGCGATGGATTAGTCAAGCAAACACAGATCGACAAGGCAGATATTGTTTTGAATTGCTGATTTCATGGTCTGAAAAGGGAACTAGCAAAGGGTGGCGAGCAACAGAAATCCTTCACATTTATCGTATTTTCCACACAATAAGGCGCACCTAAAAGTCTTCAATTTTTTTCCTAAAACTGATCATGTTCTTCTTCTTCATCACCTTCATCATGCACCTTGTAATTGGGTGTGCATTATATATGGAAAACGTTTTAAACTATGTCATTCAATGGAGGTGTGCCTTATAGTCCGGAAAATACAGTAAATCATGACACCCTGAACTGCTTGTCATTCAATCGCTGGGATACAAATATGAGCAAAGATCTACTGCAGTTTTAAATATGAATAAAGTAGCGCAAGTAAAGGGAGGCCCGGTAGTCGAATGGTTAGCACACCGGCTTTACAGTGTCGAGGTCGGCGATTCGCGTCCCGGCTTGACCTCCCTGTGTGGAGCTTGCATGCACTCCCCGGACCCGCGTGGGCCCTCTCCGGGTCCTCCGGTTTCCTCCCACACTCCAAAAACATGCATGGCAGGCAGATTGACCACTCCAAATTGTCTCTCGCTGATTGTTGTACGTCTTTGTGCCCTGCAATTGGCTGGCAACCAATTCAGGGTGTCCCCTGCCTCGTGTGCGAAGACAGCTGAGATAGGCTCCAGCACCCCCCGCGACCCTAATGAGGAATAAGCGGTATGGTAAATGGATGGATGGATAGCGCAAACAAACCAACATAAAAGTCCAGTCAGGAAAATTGATGTTATTGTTTATTTTTTTGGGATTTCTGGAACAACCATCTTCCTTTGAGACAAATCCGCAGAGGCAATTGGACAACTTTAAAGAGTCCCATGCATAAAATAAGATTCACATGAGGATGACAGTCAAGATGAGGGGATCAAAGCGAAGGTTTAAGTGGAGTCCTTTTGTGCCTTTAAACGCCTTCGAGAGGGGCTGTTCACCATTCTCAAGTGACAGAAAACGGCGTCGTGCTTCTGTGCCAGTCGGGAGTTCGGTAAAGCTGCTGGTTAACGGGCACAATTGGACTTTTCAAATCGTTTTCATCAACTATTGCTGATTTGTTGGCATGACAGGATGCGTGTCTTCTGTTTCATAGCGGGCAGACAGTTCTAGTTTTTTTTTTATTGCACACCCGTACCTCAATATAATCCGCAAATAAAAACAGAATACAAAAAAACAGCAGATCAAAACTGCGAGATGCAAAATGATCAACCCATGATGCAATCCACGGGTAAATAAAAGCAGGCAGGAAGATGAGTTTGCTCATTTTTCTTAAGACAGTATCTTGACGTAGTCCAGTGTAACATTTAGACGGCAACCTTTTCCATGTGATCTCCTTTTCCTGCGCTATATTGTGGCTTGTGTTTAGATATCGCTTGGCAGCATGCAGAGGCTCAACGTCTGAATCATCTCCAATTGCTTCTGCCCTGCGCCGTTCAGATAAGCTCTGATTTATGGAGTTGAAAACGTACGCAGATATGACGATCGTCGACCGCAGCGGCTTCATACATGCAGCTGCCGGCATCGATAGTTCACCTCGACTAATACGACTCTGTTTGGACCATTCTTCATGGTGCTTCCCCAAAGCATATGCTAATGTGGTCAGAAAAGTAAGCTGAATTCACCCAAAAATAAAAATGATGTTTTGGAGTGACAATACAGATGTTTTTAGCGGATCTGAGCACATTAGCCACACTCAAGCGCTGGGACTTTTGGGCAATTAAAAAGTGGTTTTAAAAGGGACATGAAGTGATTGCCTTTGCTTGTGGAGAATGTTTTGATATTTTAGGAATGCTTAACCTTTCCAGATATATTTTCCACAAAATTCTCTCATGTTAACATTTTTAAATTTACAATGCTGTTCAAAATAATAGCAGCGCAATGTGACTAAACAGAATATCCTTGGGTTTTGGTTTGCTATATTTCTTATTGTTACATGCCAGACAAGGTATCAGTAGGTGCAAATAGTTCAAGGGAGTATGTTCAAAAATTGGGGGGAGAAGAAAAACAGTTATGGATTTGGTGTAAATCAGGTGGCGCCTATTTAAGGATGAAAAAGCCAGCACAGGTCGAACATGCATTTGAGAAAAAAGGGTCCTTCAAGACTCTTTTCCTAAGAACAGCATTTTTTGATTAAAAAGTTAATTGGAGAGGGAAGAACCTATCAAGAGGTGAAGACAATTGTTGGCGGTTCAGCTAAAATGATCTTCATTGCCTTCAATTGGGTAGAAAAACAAGAGACAACTATTAAAATAGACCGGAGAATAACCAGAATGGCAAAGGCTCAGTCATTGATCAGCTCCAGGATGATCAAACAGTCTGCAGTTACCTCTAAGTGCTGGAGTTACCTGTAAGTGCTGTGACAGAAGATGTCTGTGCGAAGCAAATTTGTTTTCAAGAATCCCACAAAAAATCCCTCTGTTACAAAAAATGCATGTGCAGAATTGGTTACAATTCGGCAAAGAGCACATCAACTGGCCTCAAGACGGATGTTAGGAAAATTGTACTTTTGGAGTCCATAGCCCACAAACCGTGTGTGAGACGACACCCAAACTCTGAATTCAAACTACTCTGGTGTTGGGCCCATTTATTGCATATCAGGGATCATGGATCCGTTTGTGTGTCAAGATCTGTGAAGTTATCTTGCCTTATGCTGAAGAGAACATGTCCTTGAAATGGGTGTTTCAACCAGTAAATGGCCACCAGTAGATGAGCAAAGTCTTGATTCCAAACCAATAAAATTAATTCCCAGATCTCAATCCAATTGAGAACTTGTGGGATAATATCAAAACCAAAAAATGGAAATGGTTGGTGGAATGCAATCATGGAGTGACATAACAATTGAAAGGTGCCTCAAGTCGGTTGACTCTATACCACACCGATGTGAAACAGTTTTAAAAAAGTACTGTGGTCATGCAACTAAATATTAGGATTGCTAAATGTTATTTTTTTTGGGAAATACAATATAGTTTTGAGTTTGTACAGTCAATAGCAGACACTGCGATTTTTTTGAACACACCCCTTTGAACTATTTGCCCAATTGCAGAGCATTCGGAATGTGCCTCTTATGAATGCTGGGTCTTGTTTGTTTTCTGATAAACCACTGCACCAACTGGTAACTTGTCTGGCATGTAACAAGAAAAAAATACTAAAAACCAGAGCTATTCCAGAGTCACATATTGTGTGTGTGTGTGTGTGTGTGTGTATATATATATATATATATATATATATATATATATGTGTGTGTGTGTGTGTGTGTGTGTGTGTGTGTGTGTGTGTGTGTGTGTGTGTGTGTGTGTGTGTGTGTGTGTGTGATGTATTTATTTATCTATGTATTTATTAATTTATTTAGCGCTCTCCGAAAGTGCTGAACTTAGTTTTGGAGCAAGCATTTTAATGCCGGGTATAATTATGTCTGGAGTTGTCCCAAAACGCAGCCATGCTCAGCTTGTCCAACTCGTTTAGAGTGAATGAATAGCAAATGTTGGTGTGTCTGAGTTGCCTCAAGATGAGCTGGAACAATTCGTTGGATGATCGAATGGGGTTTGTGTATGTTTATATCTGCGCTTTGAGGAGTGGGAAGACTCAATGTCAACGATTTTTCAACACAATTTATACCCCTGACCAAAAACTTGACTGTGCTATTATTATTTTTTTTTGTAATGCGCCAACATAAATACAGTCGTTACAACACATTTCCATCATTTCCTGATTGCTCCTGTGAAGAATTTCTATTTACATAAGTGATAACAAAGAAATACCATCCGTGTAATTTAAGTGCTAAGGCAGGAAGTGCATTTTTTTAAATGTACATTTACAACAGCGTAATCTTCAAGTGTTGTTTTAAAATAAAATGCATGTAATCGTTGTAAATCTCAACGATGGGGGTCAGTAGTTTGGTCAACATTGAAAGAAATTCAATTAAAATAAATTAAAGCAAACATTACAATACAATCAAAAGAACATTTCATCCCTTCCAGTGTTATGTTCGCAGTCAAATTGAAAAGACACATTGTCCGTGTCATTTCATTGTCCTTCATTGTGGATTTCTCACATTTTCCACCGCCCCATCACCAACCTGACTTGGTTGAAATTGTGCTGTCTTTTCGGCCGGTTGCCATCATTGAGACACCCACACAGTCGAGTGGAGGCGACCTTGATGATGTCCCTGTCACAGACCTCTTGAAATAAAAGCCGCCTGTCGCCAATCTGTGCTTTGCTATAATACATCGGCGCCGCTTTGTCCGTTTCTTGTAAAATGTCAACATATCACGGACCTCAAAGGCCATCTTCATCAGCGCGTGCTCCCAAACTCCGATGACAGAAGTCTACAATGGAAGAGGAACGATAAGAAAGTGTGAACATCAATTCAACAACAAGAACAGCAGTCTTTTTTAAAGACAAACAGCTTGATTTTACATCTGTAAAAGAGTATCCTAGCCTGCTTCTACAGCAAATACAAAGATAATCGTGTGTGTGTGTGTGTGTGTGTGTGTGTGTGTATGTGTGTGTGTGTGTGTGTGTGTGTGTGTGTGTGTATATATATACAGTAAAGTCTCGTTATAGCGATATTCAAGGAAGTCCGAAAAAATATCGATATAACCGGGACTATCGATATATCCGATCCTGCGCCGAACTGCATTAAACAAAAGCCGCCAAAAGAGGGCAGCCAAGCGCCATATAAGAAACAGAGCTGGCCATTAGCTCCCTTTTTTTTGGGTGAGAGATGTTCCCCCAATGTTGCCTCAAAATGGCACATATAATTCTTTAATGATTGTAAACATGTATGCTTTAATCTTCAGAACTACAGTGCATTTGAAACATATTCATAACTGGATGTGTAACAAGAAAGCATATTATCCGAATCTGAAGCCATTGTTTGGATTCACAAGCAATGCAAGACGTCTTGGCGTGAAGTCATTTTTATTTGCATTTGAATAAAAAGTGACATCGGCTGTCCTTTAATACACAGTATGGAATGTTAATAATTTTCAAAATCATCGCGCTTCAGCAGACAAAACAAGAAACATTGTTGCAAAAAACGATTGCATTCATATACAGTACAGTGGGCATGTACATAACACAACAGGGAAACTGCAACGCTTACATCTTACTGTATTATGTATACAATTTAAAAAAGTCACCAATCTTCTTCTGCTTCCCATTTTTACCTTTTAACACAAACACTTCAATCTCGTCTGCTACACACGAGCTAGCGTCTGAAAATGAAAATGGCTCTGCTACACGGGTGCTGGGCACGTAACCAAGTCACCTGACCAAGTCGACCAATGGCGCGACTGATGGCGTGACACATAACCAAGACACGTGACCAAGTTGACCAATGGCGCGACCGATGGCGTGTCACGTGACAAAGTCACACGGCCAAGTCGACCAATAGCGCGACCGATGGCGGCTCATGTGACCAAGTCGACCAATGGCGCGACCGATGGCGGCTCACGTAACAAGACACGTGACCAAGTTGACCAATGGCGCGACGGATATATCGATATAAACAACAAAAATGGCCGGCGGGGGATGAAAAGGAGCACCGTAATAACCGGATTATCTTAATAACCGGGTATCGTACAAAACGGTACTAATTATACATAAAAAGACTAGAAATGTGCAAGGAAAATGAAAATAGTATCGTAATAAGCGGTACTATCGATATAACCAATATCGATATAACGAGACTTTACTATATATATATATATATATATATATTCCTTGTGTGTCCTACATGGATGATTGTGATTCTGATTCTGATATATATATATATATATATATATATATATATATATATATATATATATATATATATATATATATATATATTTTGTTTGTGAGGTCGGCGGTGTTAAATTTGGGTAGATCTTTATTACAAAGGACAACTTCACATGTATTTCCGTAAGTGATTTTTAGGTGTGTTTTGTGATCTTACTGATTAGGGTCGATGTGGTAGAAATGGTTAAATCTCCACATTCAGGTCAGTGAATCCTTTTTTCCCTTCGTTTACAAGAACGGGCTTCTCCGTTCTCGTGTGCCAAACAAGTATCTGATGATGAAAAAACAGAGGGATAAAAACATGAGCAATCATCGTCTTCTTTTGGAGTTATGAACAAAAAGCAATTAAAAAAAATATTTTAAAATGAACCCAGAAAGCTCAAAAATGATAATGGGCGCAAACAAAATCAAACAAATGCTTTTTTGTTGTAATTATATAATAGGTCATTTATTTTTTGTTTCATCAATGTTTTATATATATTTTTGTTTGATAAATGTTTACTCATTTATAATACGCATCACAGCTGGATGCCAACAAAAATTCAAAGAAAAAAAATAAATATATATATATATATATATATATATATATATATATATATATATATATATATATATATATATATATATATATATATATATATATATCGATGAGAAGGTTTCTTCAGCCGTCTTCAGCACACATCTGTACTGAAGAAACCTTCTCATTGATGGACCACTCCTGTACGACTGAGAGCTTACACAGACGTAATGTGGATTTAGACGCGGGAGACAGAAAAAAAAAAAAAAAAAATATATATATATATATATATATATATATATATATATATATATATATATATATATATATATATATATATATATATATATATATATATATATACAGACGTATATATATATATATATATATATATATATATATATATATATATATATATATATATATATATATATATATATTTTTTTTTTTTTTTTTTTTTTTCTGTCTCCCGCGTCTAAATCCACACCTTCTCTCAGTCCCCCTCATCTGTAATCAGGGCAGTGTCCTGACCTCGCTCTTTCCTCCGGCTCCTTTAAAGCTCTCTCAGCGGTTCCCCGATTTGCCTGCCTTTCATTTACCCCTGTGGATGGCTAAGGAAGCTCAGGAACGGGCTGTCTGAAACTCTTTTTTTTACTGTCTCTATGGGCTTAGTTTATGGCTGTAAGGTGAGATGAAGCCCTCTGGCTGACTGAAAAGAGCTTTTCTGGAGTGTCAACTGCCCATCGCCCATGAGCAAGGATGGATACACACATTTGTATACCTATATGTATGTATGTCTTCTTCCGGGACGAGCGGACGCTGGCGCGCTTTGGCTGCCGCTGCTTTCCCGCGTAATGTTTTTTACCTGTTTTTTACCTTCTTTTAGCCTTTTAAACCTCTTTTTAGGTTTTTTATGGTTCACGAACCTCTGGAATTACCAGACAGTCACCAAACGAACGTTGGCTATCGATCCATCTCATGATTCCGGTCGCTTATCCGGATCACTGACGAAGCCGCGTTATCATCTCCACCCACCTGTTCCCGCTGTCGAGGGCTACCTGGCCGCTGCCTCCCTCTGGGTGTTGCTGGTGAATATCATGGCGCTTCTCCATCGACCTGTTGGGCGGCTACAGTACTCGGCGGCGGAGCTGCTGAAGTTCCGCTCCCGATGGACGAGCGTGCCACTGGCGGTTCTCCGGTTTCCGGAAATCGCTCGTCGCCCTTCACGGAGGTATATCCACCGCGGATCACGTCGAGGCTTTCACCTCGATGGCTCCAAGGATATCACCCCCCTGTGGTCATCCGTCCGCCAGCCGCGCAGAGGGAGTAACCGCACGATCGACCACCGTATGTTAGCCGGCCTGGCTAGGTCGGCTAATGCGCCTCGTCGTGGGGACGCCACCAGCGTCAACTTCGGCCTCCTCAACGTCCGCTCGCTTACGGGAAAGGGGTGTCTTATCCAAGACATTCTAATTGACCGTAAGCTTGACTTTTTTTGTATAACTGAGACTTGGCAAACGGCGGGAGACTTCTCCGAGCTCAATGGCGCAACTCCACCAGGCTTTGTTTACATTGCTAAGCCCCGCCTCTCAGGCCGCGGAGGTGGACTTGCGATACTTTACCGCAAGAACTGGAGAATCCTTCAAGTTTCTATCCAGGAAACCCAATCTTTTGAATGTCTTGCGTGTAAAATTTCTGGACCCTCACCCACCATCATAGCCACTGTATACCGTGCACCAAAACCACATTGTGACTTTCTAAAAGAATTCTCTGAGGTCCTCACACACCTCTCCACCCTGTCACCGAATGTAATTATTCTCGGAGACTTCAACATCCACATGGACAATTCCACTCTTCCCCTCACTAAAGACTTCACCTCCTCACTCGACAGCCTTGGTCTGCACCAATTCTCGGATTTTCCCACCCACATAAAAGGCCACACCCTGGACCTCATCTGCATGTCTGGCCTTACCCCTAAGAATTGCACAACTGATGAAATCCCTATAACAGACCATTTCCTGGTTTCATTCAATGTTTCCATCACTCTCTCTCTCCCCAAACCACCCCGTGTCATCACATATCGCAACATCAAGGACATCAACGTTGCCACCCTTGCTGAGATGATTGCCACCCTGACTCTGGACCACAACTCTTCTCCTGTTGAACTTGTCTCCCGGTACAACGCGGACCTCATGAACACCCTCAACGCCCTTGCTCCTGTAAAGTCCCGGTCTGTTCAATTTACCCGACCTGCACCCTGGTTCACCCCCCATCTCCGCTCCATCAAGACAAAGACTCGCCAACTTGAAAGACTTTACAGAAAGTCCGGGCTCACTATCCACAAGGACATGTATGCAACTCACCTTACCCTTTATAAGGACTCTATCTCACGCGCAAAATCGCTTTATTACTCTGGACTCATTGATTCAAATTCTGGTAACTCACGGGCCCTCTTTTCCCTCTATCACAAAATCACACAATCTCCTATCTCTCTCCCCTCACACTTTTATTCCTCTGAGACATGCAACACTCTGCTGATGTTTTTTAGCGAAAAGATCAACAAAATCCATCAGCACCTCGGGTCCTCTGTCCGCCCCCCTTCTCCCAGCCTTTCTACTCCTTCCAAACTTTTTTCCGCTTTTGCACTCCCCCATCCCTCTATAATCTCAGACATTATCACTAAATCCAAGAACTCCTCCTGTCAACTCGACCCCCTCCCCACTATCCTTATCAAGTCCTGCCTACCCTCTCTTCTCCCATTTATTTCTACTATTATTCACTCCTCATTATCAACTGGAATTGTTCCTATCCCACTCAAAACCGCAGCTGTCACTCCAATCTTGAAAAAACCTGGCTCAGACCCAAACGATTTCAATAACCTACGTCCAATTTCCCACCTTCCATTCATCGCCAAAATTCTTGAAAAGACAGTTGTTTCCCAGCTTCACTCACACCTCACTCACAATAACCTCTACGAACAATTCCAGTCTGGTTTCCGCCCCCGCCACAGTACTGAATCGGCTCTCATAAAAATCACGAATGATCTTTTTATGGCAGCCGATGCCGGTTCACTCTCCATCCTCATTCTTCTCGACCTGACCTCAGCTTTTGACACCATTTCCCACCCTATCCTTCTCGACAGACTTTCCACCCTAGGCATCACCCACATCCCACTCCGCTGGTTTCACTCCTATCTCTCTGATCGCGCACAATTCATCCAAATCAACTCGTTCACCTCACGGTCCTCTCCGGTGTCCTCTGGTGTGCCTCAAGGGTCTGTCCTGGGGCCACTTCTCTTTATTATCTACCTACTTCCTCTTGGCAATATTTTCCGTAAGTTTGGCATTCACTTTCACTGCTTCGCGGATGACACCCAACTCTACCTCTCCAGCAAACCCGACGCTTCTCTTCCACCTTCATCCCTCTCATGTTGCCTCTCAGAAATTAAATCCTGGCTTTCCCATAACTTTCTCAAGCTCAACAGTGAAAAAACTGAACTTCTTCTTGTCGGTACCAAATCCACCCTCCACAAAACTAACAGTTTCTCCCTCACCATTGACAGTTCTACCGTGTCCCCCTCCCCTCAGGTCAAGAGTCTGGGTGTCATCCTCGATAGCTCACTTTCCTTTCACTCCCATATTAATAACATTACTCGGTCTGCTTATTTCCACCTCCGTAATATTAACCGTCTCCGTCCCTCGCTCACCCCTCACTCCGCTGCTATCCTTATCCACAGTCTTGTCACCTCCCGCATCGATTATTGCAACGCACTTCTCTTCGGTGTCAATCAGAAATTTCTCCATAAACTCCAACTCGTCCAAAATTCTTCAGCCCGGATCATCACCAAAACCCCCTCCTTTCACCACATCACCCCTGTACTCCAGCAACTCCACTGGCTACCGGTTAAACATCGTATCGAATTCAAAATACTTCAGTTTACTTTCAAAGCCATCCATAACCTTGCTCCTCCCTATCTTTCTGACCTGCTTCAAATCTCTGTTCCCTCTCGGTCCCTCAGATCCTCATCCTCCCTTCACCTCTATGTGCCCTCTGCCCGTCTCACCACGATGGGATGCAGAGCTTTCAGCCGCTCTGCTCCCAAACTCTGGAATTCACTCCCACCCAACATCCGTAATATTGACTCCCTCCCTATTTTCAAGGCTCATCTCAAAACCCATTTGTTTAAAATTGCTTTCAATGTCTAATTCTCTCTGCTATTTTATTATTTATCATTTTACTTATGGTTTTATTGTTATGTGCTGTGTTCTATTGTTTTTATTGTAAAGTGTCCTTGGGTGTTTTGAAAGGCGCTTGAAATAAAATGTATTATTATTATTACATTTATATTATAAGCATGTGCATATACACACACATATTTGTGAAGACATTTTCTCTTGAGAGGGGCTCAAAGTCAAGAAGAGCCAGATAAGGTGGATCAGGCATGTGATTAAGATGCCTCCTGGACGCCTCCCTGGTAAGGTGTTCCAGGCATGTCCCACTGGTAGGGGAACACAGGGATGGCCGAGGACACACTGGAGAGACAGTGTCACCCAGCTGGCCTGGCAAAGCCTCGGGATTCGCCGGGAAGTGCTGAAAGAAGTGGCTGGGGAGAAAAAAGTCTGGGCTTCCCTACTAAAGCTGCTGCCCCCTCGACCCGGCGGAAAATGGATGAATGGATATTTGTACTTTATCAACTATTTATTTTACTTTCTATTGAACAATCCTGATCGTAAATCGTTGGGCTTCCCTAACCACTATCTCGGCATAAAATATAGTACAAATAATGAAACAAAAAATAGTACTGACTTACCTTAGTGCAATTTTCGGCTTTTGGTTCCAAGTCGTTGAGCGTGACAAGTTCCCGCAGCAAACTACTTTCCTGGTAGCCTCCCTTCACCCCGCGAAGCTTAAAGTACGCCTGCGGCTTGAAGAGGATGAGTCTCATGTTGATGGCGAAGCCGGCCATGTCGATGGCAAAGGGCCGATTGGGGTCGAACACCGTTTTCCAACCGTACACCTTCCCCGCCGCGTTGACCTTGGGGGACTCGTAGCGTAGACCGCCCACAAAGGCCACGGGCCACACGGAAACTTTCTGAGTTGATCTCATCTAGCAGGAAGTGAAGAGAAAGAATGAGTCATTTGAACAAGTCGACATTCCAATCGAGGATTTTTAGAGCCGCGACTATTATTCATTGCAAAAGACATTATTGAGCCGGCCATTTTGCGGCGTACTCCTGACACGTCGTCATGAAGCGCCTACCACCTGCATTGTTCAAAAAGTCGCCCAAATTGGAGACATTTAGCCGAGATCATATTTGAATCGAATAAGTGTGAACAATAGCGTTGCAGCTACACTGTTCGATGTCTTCTCGGAGTGGCAGAGTACTTTTTTTGAAGAATTATTTTTCGTCAGTGGTGAAACGTGGTGGTGTTTTATTTACTAAGAAATGTATGGGGATGGAGGGGGGCCGGGGGTAAGACCACTTTGAGAGGCTCCATACTGTTGTTCTCCGATGCGAAGATCAATACAATTTTCAATGTAAGCTCAATTCCATCCCCGGATGATTGACTTTCAAATTTGTGTGACTGCAGCACTGTAGGAACTGAAATCCATCAAAAATTGAGGGCTGCCTTTTTGACAGCCCCCTACCAACCTCGCCATCTCCCGCCCCCATTTTAGCCTGATCGTGATTTTCATTTTAAAATGAACAGGAAACACTTGCAGCTTTGGCAAATGATACCCTTATTTCAAAGGACACGCAGCGTCTCAGTCATTGTTGACTCAGTCGTCAAGCAGAGGATGGCAGACATTTTTATTCATCGGTGTCAGCAACAGTCACCCCAGTTGGATTTGTGTCTCTCCTTTTGTTTTTGTCCGCGCTTCCCTTTCTGTAGTCTATGTCCTTTCGGGGCTGTTACAGCACCGCATAAACAGGCTTTTTGAAGGTGATGGAGCTCTTCAGTAGGGTGACTACTGAGCACTTTGGCTGATTTCCGGAGGCTGTGTCGATACTTGACACTTAGCACCCCACACAATTCACCTCTGGACCTACACCCGAAAAACGGGGTAACTTTTACGGAAAGAAATTCAACTGGTGACATGATGGTAGGCGCTGGTAGGGTCGCAATCTTCTTTGTGCTTGTTACGAGGAAAATAATGACTAGCCTGAGCGAGAAGTTTCTGTTCATTATGTATCACAGTTCCCAAAATAACCGTACTGATGGTTTCCCATAAAGCACAAGAGTATCAATTAACACTCAGAGGCACAAAACAGTCAATAAGTACAATTGGGATGTGATGATTTTCAGCATTCTAATCAATGGTCAGCATTCTAATCAATGGTCTTTTAACCCTTTCCACGTTATTGTGCCTTCGGAATGTTGTCCTAAAGTAACCTAACTTAACCTCACCCAGCAAGGATCAAAAGGTAGACTTTCTGCTTTTACTGTCATTGCAGTTTACCGGGATTAACTCATTCACTGCCATATGATGTGCAAAAATGTGTCCACTCCAGTGCCAGGGTTTGTGTCATTTTCACTCAAATTGCAGGACCCACAGAAGATTGAGTTTTAGGAGTACAAAAACATTCAATTCAACGTAAGAAACCGTAGACTCTCTGCTTTCATCAGAAAAAAAGAGTTAATTCCTAAGTTGTATGGGTCTGGGGTTATCTGATCGGCGGCTGTACAAAATGCAATACAAGACGTACATATTGATTCATATAGCGCTTTAACAACAGCTGAAGCCTTAAGAAAGCGCTAACATGGACAAAAGGCAAATGCTGCCCTCTCGTGGAAGGGAAAAACATTGCCAGAGGTCTTTCCAGCGCTTTATCGGTAAAACTAGAACACATTTGGGAATGGCGCTCCACGTGACACTTTTCAATTCCCAAATATATTTGGGAATGGCAGTGAATGAGTTAATACGAGGGGTTTAAGAAGATAATTCGGGAGAAAAAAGAGGGACGACAGAAGAGCCAAGAAACGGACACTCACCTCCTCAAAGAGCTCCAGACTGTAAGTGTTGTCGTCGTCAGCAAAGTAGACGATTCCAGCTTGTGTGCTATTTGCATTGAAAGTTTCCCTCAGCCAGCGGAGTGCCAGATTCCTCTGCATGGTCCCTCGCGGGATTCGGGGGTCAACCGTTTCACTGCGTACCTTATAGCTCTTGGGCGTCTCGACATTTAGGTGGGTGTAGTTGAGGCCCGTTTCTCGGAGGAGGCGCGTGACGAGGGACGTCCGCCTTTGGGAATCCTCCACCAGAATCCAGTGCAGGTTGGGAATGTGGAGGAAGGTGTTAGCCAGCCGTGTCAACTCGGCCTTTTGCACCGGTCGGCTGTACGTGGGCGTGATGACGTGGATGGTGGGCAGCACGTCGGACCAAGGGGGCGGCCGCGTGTACACATACTCGGTCCTCACCACCTCAACTATGTCCTTATCCGAGGCGCAGTATTCCTTGGAGTCTCCCGTTTGGCCTTCCGCCTCCCTCTTACCCTCCACGCCGTCACCTGCGGGTTCAAGAAGACGTGCGAGGCGTGAGTGCAACCGAGGGGCCGCCCATTGCATGTTCGCCTGGGGGAACTTAAACCCAAAGTATACCTGGGTGTCGGTGGCGCACCGCAAGCCTCTCTGGAATGATAAAGATCTCTTTTACTAGGTGGTGACATGCTGCAAAAGGCGAAAGCAAGCACTGAGAGGACAACACAGCGGACGGACAAACAGATTGTGCTGGGAAAGCGTGGAAAGGCAGACAGAAGCAAACGTCGACTTTGACGTTTCCCATATCGGGAAAGGAAATATGCTGCCTTCGCTCCTCTTGTGTTGGAAGTGTCAACACATCCGCTCTTATCTACCGACTCGCCTGCTGTGCTGCTGTCACAAATGTTTGGGTTCACATTGTTGCTGCGAATGCCGCGCATTGTCAAAGAAGCAATAAAAATGTGTTATATGTCCACCCATACATTGATTCTCTGATTTGTTTTATCCTCACAAGGATCAGAGGGCATGCCGAAGCCGATCCTAGGTCTCTTCGAGCAGTATGGGGACACCCCGAACCAGTGGAAATTATGAAAAGGATCACGTAATAAAAGGTGGCGGGCCAATGAGCGGTTAGCACATCCACCTTACAGTGCAGAGGACGGGCGTTTAATTCCAGATACGGCCTTCCTGTGTGGAGTTGGCATATTCTCCCCGGGCCTGAGTGAGTTTTCTCCAGGTACTCTGGACAAACCAAAAAATAAAAACGAAAAAATAATGCTAATGCGACATTATCGCTCATATGTATTACATCTAAGAATATAACAAGCAAGCATCACGGGGTTCGACATGTCTGATTAGCTTTTGCAGACCACGTAAACTATTATCGCGGGCAAGATCTGACCCCTGGGCTTTGATTTTGACACCTGTGGGTTGAAGTGACAGCATCCTTTTTGTGAAAATTATTTTCACATTTCAAAGAGATACACTGAAATGGTATTGGGCTTATGGGTATCTTTATTCAGGTGCTACGTTTGAATAGCTTTGAGGAACTTTTTTTCCCAGCCTAGTCTACAAGGCAGGTTGTGGTCAGGCTGTGGGCAGCCGTGTGCTTGGTTGCACCTCAAGGGACCAGACCAACTTTTTGAGCCGCAAACCGTCACGGTCTGTGATCCTGACAGGCGTTCTGATTCAGCAACAACCAAGGGACCCACAAGCAGACGGGACCTACTTTGACCGTCGCGTGCTGCCGATTTCACCGGATTGAGGCTCCCGCTTCACTGGAAATCATATTTCGAAGCAGCGTGAGGATTTTGTCTTTGGCCGAGCCTATTAAAATCCAGTTTCCCACTCTTCCAGTGGGAAACTGTGCACTCTAACTGCATACTGTACTTCAAATTTCTACTAAAACACTTTTGCTTCAGTCCTTTGTCATGACTAATGGAAATGTGAAGCTAATTCGCATTTGACTCACTAATAATTTACGCCATTTATTTTCCACAGAGTAGAATGCAAACAATTCTGTTCGTGGTTCACCGCATACGAAAAGAACGCTTCCTCACATCTCATTAGCCGATGAAGCTGTTTTGCATATTTTGCAACATACACTCTGATGAGGTGCTCACTGTATCTTCCATACAATTGGGACAACATATTTCCCAACTTTTTTGATAATCGTGCTGACCAAACTCTTTGTGGCTTTGTATAGAAAAAAATTAAAATCCCAATGTAGGTATAATCAAAGATGTATATATTTTTTAATACATAGCTTACAATGTACTCTATGATAGATAATATTCCCGATCGTTGACAAAAGTCTAGAATATTGTTTTATGACACGGAGTTTAAAAATAAATTGAAACATTTCAATGAATTTCACACGTAAATGGATTTTTTTGACTCGCCACAGAATAGTCAGGTCCAACCTCATCAAATAATATTATGTATTCATCTCGATACAACACAGGTATAAATGTCATGTTGCATATTTTGGAGAATTAATGGCTGGCTCCTCTTATCAAGACACAAACAAATTGGAAATGGTTTTGTAAATTCAACAATTTGGAAAAATAGCGTCTTACTGAGAATTATAGAGGATATTGGCGCTTTTTATTTTGTCGTGGCTAAAAATAATCTCCGTCAAGAGTTCATGCTCAGAGCCCTTCGCACTTTAAACATAAAAGAGGATTTTTTTGTTTTGCTTTTTTTGCAATGCATAGATTAACACAATCTGCTGATGGCCAGATGTTCACAACAGTCTGCCAACGAGTATGCTGCCAAAACCTCCGGCTCCTCTTTATAAGAGCCCACAAAAGCAACCCTTTGCGCATTTAAGGTTAAATGAAATGAAATGAGGAATTTTGGTTTGGTTTCACACCTTGCGCTTTCTTCGCCGGTGCGCTTGAAAAGACACTGAAGAGATATTTTCTATTGCCGTATTCACCCCTTTTGTATGTATTTTTCAAGTTCATAAATCGTGAACAAAAGACACATTGTTTTGCTGTCGATCTCATTGGGCTTTGTTTACCCAAGAGCTTATTTGCCATTTCCCACTGTTGCTCGGCAGAGAAAGATCGTGAGGCTCATGAATACGATACGCGAAAGAACCCCATGTCGTTTGGGCTCCATTAAGCTAATTGGCGGACACATTCATGACATCAAATGCAGCTGAAAACCAACCCCGCAATTGATTAGCGGCGAATGTCAGTCGGAGGGAAACGGTTACACCCAAATGACAGATTTCCAGTTGAGTAATTGGAATAATATTTACTACAGATGCTTGACAAATTTATGAACAAGCATCGCATATTGGTTTCGGTGACCGCCGAGCACTTTATTTCAAAATGGACTTGGTTGAATGCTCCAATTCTTGTTTCATTTTAAAGTGGAATGACAAATGACCGAATTCCTCTTTTCATGCAGAGTTTTGAGGTGGCTGACCAGGCTGCAATGAGACTCAGAAATTAACAAAGCATAACATTCAAATGCTAATGTTGTGCAAATAAATGTAATTTTCATAATGTAGTAGAAATTCATCATTGTTCATCTTTTTTTCTTTCTTTCTTTATGTATTTATTCATGTATGTATGTATGTATTTATTTATGTGTGTATATAATTGTGTTTATGTATTTATTTATTTTGTTTTATTTAACTATTTATGTATTTATATATGTATTTATTTATGTATTTATTTATTTGTTATTTTTTAAAATAGGATTGCTATATCAACTGAATAGGCACATTGTTAATGCATAAACCTTACATTGGGTTGGTCAAACGTATTTATTGAGATGCGATACATTTATTATTATATGTGCTCGATTTTTTATGTCATCATCACCAGATTATTTTCTTATTTCATTTCTTTGTATTTCCACCATATTTTTGGTGTTTTTCACTGAAACATTGACTGCCGCATCTGCGGCGCATTTCTTGCACTATGTTTATGTTGCTTTTGCCTATGGCAGGGGTCGGGAACCTATGGCTCGCGAGCCATATATGGCTCTTTTGATGATTGCATATGGGTCGCCGATAAAACTAAATACATATTGTTGTTTTTTTTCGCCGTTCATTTCCCGTTGGGGCTGCAGTTGGCGGAAAGTGCAATTTTGATTGGATGACACTGACCTAGAATGGCCGAAAGCGCCATTTTGATTGGATGATAGTGGCCGTCATGTTGAAACAGGTAAACACCCCTTTAAATGAGCCCAACTAGTGCACTTCAGCGGGAATACACCGTAGCATTAGAGGAGAGAATATGTTCTGATTCTAATTTGCAATGAAACAATACCATCGATGAAACAGTCGAATGTCAGTGACATTTTAACAAGCCCCATGTTAACGTTAGCATCAACATACTTCTGTGAGAAGTAGATTGCAGATAGCAAGTGTGGAAGCTTATGAGCCGTGTGCAGGCTAGCTAGCAGTAACTTCGCCTCTGGACCGGCAAATTGAATTTCATTCCGATCGTTTGCCTGGATTTTTATCACGAGGAACGGATTTTTATCACGAGGAACGGAAAACCATTCATGTTAACGGTGAATACTATCACAAAGTTATTTTAAATAATACATTCTGATATTTTGTTGAAAAGTGGCCGCGCGTGCGCGCGTGTGTATGTGTGCGCGCGCGTGCGTGTGGCTCTCACTGAAAAACATATATTCTAAACATACTAACATATATTCAACATTCTAATATACTAACATATATTCAACATTCTAACATATATTCTAAATATTTTACTTTTATGGCTCTCTTAGTCAAAAAGGTTCCCGACCCCTGGCCTATGGGATCGATACAAGCTTGGGAGCCTCATCTTGCACTCTGCGACAAACCCGCTGTTGGGGAAAAATGAATGTTCTATCACCCGCTACAACTGGATAAGGCGGACTGAAGTCGATGTTCGTGGCAAGTAAAAGCTTCTAAACGAGCCGACAGCCTGTCTACTCATGCAGCGCGTTGTGAGGTTCAAGGACCCACTTCAGATTCGATATGGCTTGTGGAGTGTGGCCGCATTACGTACCCTTATGGATCGCGAGGAGCGGTGCAATGGCGCTTTGGTGCCAAACTGTGATGAGCAGAGTCCACGGTAGCACGATCAACACGATGGCAAGAATATCTCTTCTCTTCGGCATCTCCAGGATTGGTTTTGGGGCTCTGCATTACCTGCGGAGAAACAAAACACACACACATCGTCAGCCATGTCCGAACTTGAAGTTGAAGCATGGACACATAAACTTCCTACTGAAGGCGCTAAACATGTTGCTGAATTTTAATTGCTAGGAAATGACTGGTGCATATACAGTGCCTTAATTAGTATTAACAACAAGGGAGCGGCATAATACGTACTTGAGCTTGCCCACATTCATCCTTTCGGCTTTTCCCTTTGAAGGGTCGCCACAGCGAATCTGTGTCCTCCATCTTCAGAGGTTTGATTCGCATGTTTGTTTTGGCCAAGCTTTTACGTCGGATGTCCTTCCTGACACAACCCTCTGTATTTATCCGGGCTTGGGACCGGCACAATAAGACACTGGCTTGTGTCCCCTTGTGGATACTATCTAATTCAATCTAATAAACATAATTATGTTTTTAAAACCGATGAAAATGTGAAGACAATGGAACAACATGACGAGGGTGGGGTGATTCATGGACTTCTGTAGGTTGGCAGACGCGAGGGCACATGGCGAATGAAGTGAATAAGACTTTTAAGAGGCCTTTGTTGGTGTGATCACGCATCTAAAATCAGGGTTTCTCATATCCTTGCCATTACATGCATCACGCACCCGACCAAGAAAACAATTCGTGCCTCGAATATAATTCATATAATTTGTCCAAAAAATGTGATTAATATTCAGGAAAACACAATAAAAAAATGTAACTTAATTGGTATAAAAATAACAAGAAAGGCCGTGAGAAGAAGATAGGAGCGTCTGCGCAGAGCACCCATGCATATCTGGAACTGTCGCGGATTGGAATTGAAGCGGATTTACATGGGATAGGAGATGTGAGACAATCTGTTTTCATCAATGGATGCTGCAGCTTCGTGTTTGCTTTCAACATTTAGATTGTAGCAAACATGCACATTGCACCATCCCTGATCCACTGGTGAAAAGGATGCTTTGATCCTCTTCTCTTTAATCTAGAACTGCTTCATACAACACAGTGCAAAAAGTGCTTAAGATTGAATAACTGTCTGTCTCTTATGAAGTCTGTCTGTCTGTCTCTTATTTAGTTTAGGCATTGAGCAGCAATTAATATGATTACATCATCCCTCGTCATTGCTTCGTTGAATTAGAAAAGGCCATCTGGATGAAGATTGACTAATAGTCATAAATTATGAAGGTCCATGGTGAGAGTGATAGACACCGAGACAAACAGAGACTTCAAGTTTATCGACACTTAAAAAACCCTGCAAAGTGGAAATAATCTATCATTTGGTTGATTTGCCGTTTTGGACAAGCTTTTGCAAGTTGTGCTATGTGCCTGAATCAGATACTTAAAATAAAAAAAAAACAATTTTGGCAGATACAATAGAATGGACAATGTTATTCATCAATTGTGTGTCATCAATTGTGTCACATTATTTATTATTTAGTTTTTTTTTGTTGCTTTGACTTTAAGATGGCGCCCCGAGAATCCTCTATTTTGTTTTTCTACTTCTTTCTTTCTTTTCCTCTTCCTTTCATAAATTTGCTGCTGTGAAATGTAAATGTCTCCACTGCGAGACTAATATAGGCTAAGCCAATCCAATCCAACGTCATGAATATTGTTTTCTCTTTATCATAAATGGTACCCTTATAAACCGAATGACGAATTGAAAAGATTTAAAATGCGTAATCTTGCCTGGAAAAAAAGTGGCAATGGTAACTCACATAGCAGCTGTGCAATTCGACTTTATTATAGCAATAAAAAATGTTGGGCAAGGCCAGCCGTCGCGCTATTTGAGAAAGATGACCCCAAATGAAAAGCTAAATTCATCAAGTCCCATTTAGTCCTCTCTTTTCTCTCTCCTCATTTGACTTTATTTCAGTGGCACTTCATGTCCCCCCTCCATCTGTCCGGAACGCATTGTTCGCTGAAATTGATATAGGCTGTTTCCATGTTGGGGCAAAGCTCAAAATGCTTCATTATAGCAGTGCGAAAGGCCCAATCCACAGCACCAAGAGGCTGGTGGGATAAATACATAAATAAATAAATAAATAAATAAATAAATACATAAATGAATAAATAAATCACGGATCCATGGAGAAAAAAAAATCATCGGCAAAAAAAAGGCTCAACACCATGCCCAGAAAACGTTTAATGTAAAAAAAGAAAATATAAAAATGTCAGTTTTACGATTCTGTACTTACAATACCATACAATATAATACAATATAATACATACATTTATATGTTTTAACAACAATTGAAACTGCAACAAAGCGCTTATCATGAACAGGTATCATATACAGGAAATAATGCAATCACAGTAGAAAGTACCACGGAGTGAAACCAAGATCGTGTCGGAATCATGCTGAATCGAATGCCAAAGGTTTGATCCCCTCTGAACCTCCGGTTAGTTTTTGGCACATCTAATCATGTCTGGTCAGCAAACCTGAGGCGTCGGGAAGGTGTGTCGAGGTGGATGAGCTCAGAGAGTTAAGGAGGAGCAAGGCCATTTAAAGATTTGAAGACAAACAATAAGATCTTGAAAATAATTCTAAAATGTGAAGTGAAGCCAGTGAAGTGAAGCCAGTGAAGTGTGAGCAGCAGCATTTTGGACCAGCTCGAAATGCTTCATGGAGGATTGGCTGTCCCCAAACTAAAGCACATTACAGTAGTCAAGTTAAGATGTGACAAAGGCATGAATTACTGCCTCAAGGTGCTCATGAGAAAGGAGCGGCTTTATTTTAGCGAGTTGCCTAAGATGAAAGAAGCTGGATTTAAGAACAGCACCAATTTGTTGTTTAAAGTCAGTCCAGTTTAAGACCCAAGTTTCATATAAGGAGCCAGGGGGCCGAAGTCAACAAGATGAGATGTACATGGGCCACTGGGACCAAACTGTGACTTTTGTCTTCTTTTCATTGAAGTTCAAGACGTTTTGTGCCATCTAGGTTTTGATTTCCTCCAGGCAGGACAAAAGTGGCCTTAACGAGAAAGTGTCTTTTTTGCTCAGTGGGACATAGATCAGACAGTCATCTGCATAGCAGTGGAAGGAAATATATTGTTTCCTTAGGATGGAACCCAATGTGAGCAAGTATAGTGAGAACAACACAGGTCCCAAAATTGAGCCCTGCGGAACACCATATGACAGAGGGGCAGCAAGTGACTCAGACCAGAAATCCATGTCACTTGAAAGAAAAAAAACCCTTCAAAATCTGGGTCTTATTTGACAGCGACTGGGCGTTTAACAACGTGGATCACGTTGAACGTACGTCTCAATGCTGTCATATTATTTGTTATTTAGTTTTTTTTTTAGTTCTTTTGACTTCAAGACGGCGCCGCGAGAGTGGCTGCCTTTCCAGCAGCTCATGTATTTTGTTTTTCTACTTTCATTCCTTTCATCACTTTGCTGCTGTGAAATGTAAATTTCTCCACTGTGACACTAATAAAGGCAAATCCAATCCAATCCAAACGTATGAAATCACGGTTTGCAAGGTGGTGATGGCAGACGTGGATCCCAAAAAGCAGGCAGAAGGGAGCAGCAGGTTGTGTTTGAGAAATTGCATTAAAATAAAGTCAACAGGAACAAAATTTAAAACATCAAAGTCATTCAAATAGAAAAATACAAAGTATAAAATAAAGACCAAGATTAAAAGTCTGCCAAGATAAAACAAACACATGCACAGCATACAATTGCATACACAGCATACAATGACCCGACACGAATGGTCGTGCCGGGAGTCCTTTTAACTGTCACTGATTGGGAACGACCAGCACCTGCGAGGCAGCAGGCAGGGCTGACAGCGCTACCCGTTGGTCGCCAATCTGAACGTGGCAGTCCGCCACTGATCGGGACGACTGGCACCTGTGCAGGTGCAGGCGGGGCCGATAGCGCCACCTGTCGGTCGCCAACCACATCATGACACGGTCGTTGTGGGAGCAGCGACGAGGGGTCCTTTCTCCGATTAGGGAAATTCCCTCAAGACATTTATATCGACTCCATGTCGAGAAAGGCGCGTGGCGTATTAATGCCTTGGCGCAGCGAGTGTACCAACGAGATCGAGGGCACGCCGGGATGGAGTAATTCCGTGCATTCGGTAATAATCCTGTTTTAGCTTGACGAGCTGACCGCTACGTTTACCGCAGCCGCGGCGCTTCCGTGAAGCGGGCGTGTGAATGTGGAAAAGACTCGCCGGGATGATTGCCAAAGGCATTCTCACCACCGCCATGCCAAAATGCGGTTGAATCTTCAACGTGTTGTTTGAAGCAACAGGACAGATCCGCGATCATAAACCAAACAAGACTCTGTTGTAAAGACAACACGCATTGTGGATAGTAAAAAGAGCCGAAATGGAAGGGGGATCGCCGCAAACACTGGCACAATGTCCGACAACCTGAACTCTTACAATATAGCTCTTATTCTTATCAATCAAAGTGTGTTTCATGTACAATTTACCGTTTTACATGCTTTGGGACATATCTGACAAGTTTATACTTACCCAAAGTCAGAATTAGATCATGGCATCACAGGTGATGCACAGGTGAGAGGCCCACAGAGTTTTGCTAGGTGAGCTACACAACAGCAATATCATGCGATCCTCTTCCGGTTCCCATCAGGCACGCGACTCGCACGCGTCCGTCTGTTGGATGAAAAAGTTTGATCATTCATGGCGCGATATTCATCCATTTCAATTCTGACTATTCCACTTTTCCTCTTTACTGTAAGTAGTACCCTCATAAACCGGATGACGGTTTTGAGTTCCACTTTCCATGTGACCAAAGTATCAATTCCCATCAGGTGTTTGTCTCTTGATTCCCATAAATCCTCATGGAATTCCCCTGACTGTAAAAATGGGACCGGCTCAGTCGAGTGTATCCAAAGTTGTGTGACAACATTCCTCAACGTACCAGCCTTTTGCTTCCCACGAGTTCAATTGATTGGAAAAGAAATATCAGCAGCAAAATGATCAAACGGTGCAGTGCATTTGCTTTAAAATTATTATAATTTATGTTTTGCTACATTTTATTGCCCATTTATCGGGAAACAGCTCAATAATCCAACGCCATTCAAGTCCTGGGGACCAAAAGGTACCAATAATAGTCGAAATTCCAACTTTTCATTGTCCAAACAGCGCACGAGTGCGAGACACAACAATGACAAAAAACACATATTGGAAGCGAAGCACCACTAAACACAAAACACCTGCCTTATCAACAGATTTGTAGTTTTCAACAATAATGAAATACAGTAAAACATTCCGGTAGAATCAATCCAGCACACAGAGTCGCCCCTATGAAAAGAGGTAACCGAATCCAACCAGTGAGACCAAGGGCAAGATGGCTTCCGCAATACACACAGAAAATCATTGAATGAGACAGTTTTTTCCTGGGGCCCGACATCAATTCCCAGACGTCCTTGTTAACAGCATCCAACCAGAATTTTTTGTGAAAACTAATTGCATAAAACTACCTCCGGGATGACAACCCACCTTGGATCAGTGTCGCCACATGACAACATCCTTCGTCAAGTGCCAGAGTATGAATTGCTCGTTTTTCATCCACTCCACCGGCACTTGTGCCTTTTATGGCGTTCATTGTTTCCACTCCCCACAAAACAGCTCCGACAACTTAGATGACAGCTATAATTGTCGAGATCATTACACGAAGGATTTTTGGCTTGCTTGCTTAAGGTAAAGTTGAAGATTGACAGGATTATTTTTAATGACTGTTCTTCGTACAACCTTTGGCATTGTGAAAGGCCCAAATCCAAAAGGCACTGCTTCCCACTGCTACACAGACACACACACACACACACACACACACACACACACACACACACACACACACACACACATGCTCAAAAGAGATTAAAATGAAAATTCTTCACTCTGATCTTCACAGCTCTCCCAAAAAAACAACAGATACCTCCCGACAAGTTGCGTTCATAATTTGTAAAATCACTTCAAATTACTTCTACTAACCGCATTTTACAAAGAGTTCACATGCATATAGCTATATTTTTACTTTTTAAAATGCACGCTGAATATTCAAGGGGTCTTGTTTTTGAGTTGATGACAATGTGACGTCACCTTAGGAACCCCCAGAGTTCTTGACGTTGTGAATTGAGCGAGAAAGCGAAACACAGGCGATCTTGAGTGCATTTTTGGTCATTTGTTTAGTCTGAAAACACCGTGTTGAGTACGAATTAGAAGGAAAACTACATAAATAACGTGATGGTGAATCGTTGTGCAGCCAATTG
Organism: Hippocampus bargibanti; assembly: GCF_051943395.1. NCBI lineage: Eukaryota > Metazoa > Chordata > Actinopteri > Syngnathiformes > Syngnathidae > Hippocampus > Hippocampus bargibanti. The sequence continues at coordinate 7,481,207 of NC_142747.1, read as the reverse complement.
CGGTCACACGCATCAAGATGGTGTACATTTACACAAATTCCCAGCGTACAAACCAGCCATATGGGCGGGATGGGAAAGACAAGTCCAACGAACCAGAGCAGCGCCACAAAGCATTCATTTGTTTGTAGTGCTCATTTTGAAGAAGATTGGTTCGAAAGAAAAGTGTCCTCAAAATCAGATGGAACTGTCACGGTTTGCGAGGTGGTGATGGCGGGTGCGGATCCCAAAAAGCAGGCAGGAGGGAGCAGGAGGTTGTTTGACAAATTGTATTGAAATAAAAATCAGCAGGAACAAAATGTAAAACATCAAAATGATCGAAAAAAGTATCAAAAGAAAACCAAGTGTAAAAGTCCGCCAAGGTTAGACAAACACATGCACTGCACACAATGCATGCAATTGCAGACAAAGCATGCAACAAACAATGAACCGACACCGGATGGTCGTGCCGGGAGTCCTTTTAAGTGTCACTGACTAAAACGACTAGCACCTGCGAGGCAGCAGGCAGGGCTGACGTCGCTACCCGTTGGTCGCAATCCGAACGTGGCAGTCCGCCACTGATCGGGATGAGCAGCACCTGTACAGGTGCAGGCGGGGCCAACAGCGCCACCCGTTGGTCGCCAACCAGATCATGACAGGAACAGGCGCGCCGCCACCAAACAAAAGACCCCGCACAGCGTTTGCCAAACGGGAGAGGTCCAGGGTAAGTGTATTGACATAGTCTAGAATTCAAAAATGTGCTTTAACCCATATACAGGTAACATCCGATTTACGACCGGTGCGAGTTACGACCACCCGCACTTACGACCACGACCGCCAGCTGGGACCGCTACGGTGGCAGCCCGGCCGGCACCTCTGCAGTGTTTGCGATGCATTTAGTAAAATAAAGACTCCAGATGGTCCTTCTTGTTTAGATTGAACAAGTATGATGTTTATTTGCCAAAGCACAGAGAGCAACCGGTACACTCAGAATTGTACAATAACTATTTTTTTTAATCGCTGTCAAAGGACCATACGTAGCGTTGCGGCTGCGTTGCCAGATGCGGTCAACATTCAGCATGCCTCATTTTTCTTAACAAAGAATATTACAGCATTGCACAAAATGATACAAAATAACTGTTTCTTCACAAACGCATATGACAATTTTGGCCAGCCAAGCGGGTGATTGTGTTGGATTGGATTGGATTGGATTGGATTGGATTGGATTTGCCTTTATTAGTCTCGCAGTGGAGAAATTTACATTTCACAGCAGCAAAGTTATGAAAGAAACTACTTGTCACAATGGCACCGGCGGGGGGGAGCGTCCACAGACGCAGAAGCGGGAGGAGGTCGGCTTTTGGGAAGAGGGTCCTCCGACGCCGGCCAGGCTGAAAGCCGAGGCAGGTCGGCACTCGGGTGTGCGGGATCCGCACTACGAGGACGCCACGTTGGGCCCACGGCGCCACCGCCTCTTTGAGACTTTTTTCCTTCAGCGTCCGTCTAAGTCCGAGCGTGTGTGTTGGGCGACTTCTTCTGGCCTCTCCGTTAGCAGGGAGAGGCATTTTTCAACAGCGCGTAATCTGTGGGAAGCTGTGCGTATTTGGGGCAGCAGAACGACAGTAATAAAAATTGATATGAAATATGAATATGAAAAACAAAATGATAAAAATGACACTAAAAGTTATAAGATTTATAACTGAACTGTAAGCAGTTTGGTATAGCATAGTATTCAATAGAAAATTTAAAAACAACAAATTGACATTGTATTTTATTCTGTCGTATAAACCTCGCATCGGTCATTTTGAATGCTTGTCGATTTACGACCGTTTTGTCGGACGGAACCCGGTTGTAACTCAGATGTTACCTGTACATACAATCGTGAGAAATCGAACCACGGCCCAATAGGCATATATACATGTACACATTCGGTCTTGGTGCTTTGTACCAGTTAATTGATAATCATGGTAAATCCATAACCAGCGGGTAATGCAGAACCATAAAATATGTTCGCTCCATTAAATACAATAATATTATTACCAGTACCCCGTACCGTAACATTGATATGATGACAAGGACAGAGTGTCCTATAAGGAGTCACCGGTTTCGTCGCTTGCATACGGCTGATGGATTTCTTTAATCGATCGATCGCACACCACTTATGTTTTCCTCTTCAGAACTATTTGAATCATATACATAACTGGATGAGTAACGAGTAAGCATCTTCTCCGAATCTGAACTTTCTGACGCCATTGTTTTGATTCTGGAGCAAGGTAGTTTGTGGGTGGGCCAGCATCACCGAATTCACCGAAGTTCTCAATGTGACGTCACGGATAATGGGGGCAGGACTTTCTGAATCTCTCCAGTTTTGAGCTCATTAGTAGCGTTTTTTCTGAAGTCAGTTGGGCACCCAAGAAACTGTGTCTGTTCTCCTTTAAACTGCGCTTTGCATCTACAATTTGGTGACAATCATAGGGATAAAAAATACATAATCTTGAAAAGTAGGCGTTTCGCCGTTAATTATTCAAATCCAGTCTGATAGTAATGCGCCAATCGCAGCTTTTCAACGCAAGTTCACCGAAAGGTCACCCTGCAACAAGTGTGGGGGGCTACATGCCCCCATCAATGCGATTCACACTTGAAGGCTCTCCAGAATTGAATAATCATGAAGTGGATTTACGTTTCCAAAAATAAAAATGCAGTCAAAGTAACTCTGTATGACTATGGTTTAAAGTGCTCCAGATAGTGTCCTCTTAAAATCCAGGATGTTGCACAGTCTTCCTTATATCGTAACTTGAACTGAAGCCTGTATAGGATTATCCGAAATTTGAAATAAATAGATAAGCCTCTTTCCCCCGCGCAAGTTGGCCTAATTACACCAAATGCTACTTTTCAATCTTGATTTAGGCTACCCAAGAAATGTTGAATAAGCCATTTGCTGCGAGGACTGCCCATGATTGATGGCCTGAGTCCATGCCAGGATCAGCTTGCCTCAGCAATGATCAAAGATTTTGGAGCACCAAGCCTAAAGGCAGCTTGTTTTCTGCCTATAACTATGGGGAGGGGGGTGGAGGGGGTCCAGCCTGCCCTGAAATAATTTACTGAGCTGCTCGCTCAGTAAGACCACATTTGCAATGCGGGTCCCGGTGAGAGCTCCACGAACGCTTCTCATCGCAATCGGGGCCTCGGTGAGAGACCTTCAATGGGACTGTCGAGTCTCTGCATCGGAAATCAACACCAAGAGTGTTGGCTTGGCACTCTCTCGTCTGATCGTGAGGGAATCCACGGAGGAGACGATGGCAGTTTCAGATTCTCCTCGGTAGGCTGCCAATGGTGCAAGTTCGAGTTGGTTTGCTCAAGGTATGTTGTGGCTGAGTGGAATTTGATCAGAATTGGATTTTCGCCACAGGGAATTTACATGAACCAACTTTTAAAAATGACCTTTTTTGTCTCGATACCCGTTCATTGTCTCTGTTTCCCTCTCCTTTGTGTTTTGGTATCAATTTGGAAATGTCATCCTTGCTGCGGAAAATTAGTCACCTTGGTTGAAAATCCAGCGAATCGATACATTAAAAACAAAAAAAAAACATCTCTAGCGAGTCTGCGGGAGTGATTCATGAATACGCACCATAACATTTATCTCATGACATGAGAAGCTTGGAGTCTAAGGGACATCAATCGCAGCCGCTTGTGACATGTTTCACCATGTGCAGGCTTACGAGGCTTTGATAAGAGGTCAGAGGTGGGAAGCGAGAGCTTCCGCGTTCATTAGCTAATTAAAGGTCACCTTCAGAGTGCAAGTTTTGCCGTATTAATCTTCTACCTCTACTGAGTTAGAAATGCTGTAATGAGGGTCAAGGCCTGGACCTCCCCAAAGAGAGATTTGCTGGCGTCAAAGTCCGCCAATTATATTCCTTTGGAAAAGGAAAACATGCTTAATTATCAATTTGATCATTTTGAATGAAAGCGACGGGATTCACATTCAGCGCTGCGTTCAGGAAGTCAAGTCGTTTCGGCAACTGCCATTTGGATAATAACACAAGACACATCGACGCGTTTCTGCAGAACAACGCTATTATCCGCCCTGCAAGTCTAACAGGGATATAAAGTAACCAACGATTAAAAATAAACAATACATAAACAATAAAAGGTCACATCGATGACCTTGTGCATGTTGCAGTCTCTCCAAAGTAAAGCATAGTTTTGGCCTCATAAAAATACAAAGTGATGTTTGGCATATTCACCGGCAAGTCATTCAGATATTGGACGCTATTTATTTAAGTATTTATGTATTCATGTATTTATGTTTTTATTTAAAATTGTATTTACTTATTTATTTATTTACTTGGTTGTCTATTTATTTATTCATTTATGTGTGCATTCATTCATTCATTCATTCATTCATTCATTCATTCATTCATTCATTCATTCATTCGTTTGATTGTTTGTCTGATTGTCCGTTTGTTTATTTTTTCTTATTTCCCGCTTGGCAAGTCATTCAGATAATGGACATTATTTATTTATTTGTTTATTTGCTTGTCTATTTATTTATTTGCATACATATGTATGTATGTATGTATGTATGTATATATGTATGTATTTATTTCTTTATGTGTACATACGTTCGTTCATTCATTCATTCATTTGTTTTTTGTTTGTGTGATTTTCCGTTTGTTTATTTTTTTTAACCCCCCCCCCCCGGCAAGTCATTCAGATAATTATTAGTATATAATAATAATTATAATTTATATATAATAATTATTTATTTGTTTGTTTATTTGTTCATTTTCTTGTGTATGTATTTATTTATTTGTTTATTTGCTTGTCTATGTACATAATTATTTATTTGTTTGTTCATTCATTCTTTCAGTTTGTTCGTTTGTTTGTCTGATTGGCCATTTGTTTGTTTTTGTCCGGACTTTTACAAATTTACGAAGCCCCTAAGGGGACATCGAAGAAAAAAAAAAAACTTTGCGAGATCTCGCAAAACTTTGCGTTCCCTCGCAAAACTTTGCATTCCCTCGCAAAACTTTGCATTCCCTCGCAATACTTTGCATTCCCTCGCAATACTTTGCATTCTCTCGCAAAGATTGCGAGATCTCGCAATCTTTTTTTAAAAAAATGTGCGTTCCTGTACTTCCGGGTCAGCTTGGCTCAGGTAGACGGTCGCGCGCGCTGCTTATTGAGAGAAGGCAACAACTCGGCGCATCATGGAGGAAGACTTGGAACACTTCTTGCAGTCAAGAAACGTCCCTCACGTGGACATTGCACGTATGAAAAGCGACAAGGTGGGCATACAGCTACAAAGTCTGATGTAATAAGCAAAACAAGAGAAACATGGACATTTTTTTTCGAAGTAGTAATGGTAGTAGGTCAATAAAGTGAAAGTGAAGCTAACATTTCTATCTACTCTACCTGTACTGTTAATTCTATTTTAATAATGAGGTTATTAACACAATTTAAAATCGATATTACAGTTAGTAATTGGGCTGCCGCTACCTAATGTACTATTCTCGTGTAATACTGAATACAAATAATGATGACTGTAGTGTCCCATCACTCATGTGAATATGTTAAATGTATTAAAAGTTATTGATAATTAAATAAACATGTCAAGTATTTATTCTCACAATTTATCTTTGCAGGTTGACATGGCAGTAATTGCTATGATGACCGAAGAGCAAATGGGCAAATATATCACTTCTTATGGTGATCGAATAGCTGTCCTTTGCTTTTGTCATCAGAAAATGTCCAGTGGTGATAATGAACTGCTCCTCCAAAAATTAAGAGGCAAAATAAGATCAAGGAAAAAAGGTGTACTGGCTGAGACTTCGGGAGTACTCCAAAACCATGTTGATGGGATGGCAAGACATAACAATGTTTCTGCAGAAAAGACTCAAAGGAAGATTTATGGCAACGATTACCATCAAGTGAGGACAAGCAAAGGTGGAGGAACAAGGTATGCCATCCTGGAAAAAAACAGCAACTGTCGCTCAAATTTTGGAGCTGGGAAAAGGGCTATTTTTCCCAGGTGGAAGCTCAACCAAAGGACCTGTTGAAGACTTTACTTTTGTGGTCTGTGATTTCAAAAGAAACCACATTGCTTTAGATGAAACAATTGGCAGACTCTATGAAAAAAAAACAAATTGAAACTGTTAAGATTTTACATTGGCACAAAAGAAAATACTCCAACATCTCATTTGGATGAATGCAGTGAAGCTCATTCATCTGTCACCAACATGGTGGGAGAAAGTGCGCAATTGATTGATTGACTCTCTTATGTCTACACACACATGCACACACATCAGTTTAGGAGCATTTCATTATTTGTACTTTGAGATGTAAAACATCTGTCATGGTCAACCTTGCATAGGGCAGTCTACAGTTGTATTTTCCATTTGTGTCTACAATTGATTTCATGGTTATTATTCATTCATTCCATTTTCCATATCACTTATTCTCCTAATGGTTTCGGATATGGTGCCACTTTCAGTTTGACCTAAAGGTTTGAAGTTGATATGTTGTCGTGCGGCGATACAGCAAGCAGGTGGAAAGAGGATAAAAGTTCACTCAGCTAGATGCAGGAAGGGTATCGTGAGTTTTCTTTATTTGAAGTTGATATCAGCTTCCAACAGACCACAGGTAACACCGCTCTCCAGCTTGTCCTTTGTCCCTCTTCTTCCTCCTCGAAGTGACTGGCTCAGGCTGGCTTTAAAGGTGCTTCACCTGAGCTTCTGGCCAATCAGGTCCCAGCGGCAATTGGCCATTCCCAGGTGGTTGCAATCACCTTCTCAGAGTCAATTAGTGGTCGCCCAACTCAACTATTTTGGATGGGGAGAAATGTGCACCTTTCTCCCATCCAAAATCCAGAACACACAAAATTATTTAACATTTCTTTTAGCATCATGACATCATTCACCCCCTCTCCTCAGAGTTCAGACATTCTTGTCAAATAATCAGCAATAACATTTGTTGTCAGGGCAGAGAATGTCATATGTGACAGGTCCTATTCTCCTAGTCACAGCGTATGGGCCCTGCCACTTTGCCAGTAGCTTACTTGATCCCATATGCAACAATATTAACACCTTCTGTCCAGGGTGCCAATCTCTCCCTGATAAATTCTTGCCGTTATTCTCGCTGGAGATCCTCTTCCAGCTCCTGACGTTCTGCATCTTCCGTTTCTTTCTGGAATTCTGGGTTCAGAAAGCATTGGAATTGCAGCTTGTCTTAGATGATGAAACTGTGGAGGTTGGGCATGTTAGGTAACCAGACTTGGGAGTTTCTTGTGCGGGAGGAAGGTTCGTTGGCCTGGCTGTTCGAGAGTCAGCGCCCCGGGGCTGCGGTCCCAGAGGAGGATAATGTTGACTAGATCGACTGTCAAATGTCCATTCTTACTTGTTGGGTGCATCTGATCTCTAGATCTGTTCAATCAACATCACTTCTTGTCTGAGTCTTAGGCTTCACCACTGGTTCCATCTCACTCTCAATTGTCGTGCGGCGAGACAGCAAGCAGGTGGAAAGTTGGTAAAAGTTCACTCAGCCAGATGCAGGAAGGGTATTGTGAGTTTTCTTTATTTGAAGTTGATATCAGTTTTCGGCAGGCCCCAGGTAACACTGCTCTCCAGGTTGTCCTTTGTCCCTCTTCTTCCTCCTCGAAGTGACTGGCTCAGTCTAGTTTTAAAGGTGCTTCACCTGAGCTTCTGGCCAATCAGATCCCAGCGGCAATTGGCCATTCCCAGGTGGTTGCAATCACCTTCTCAGAGTCAATTAGTGGTCGCCCAACTCAACTATTTTGGATGGGGAGAAATGTGCACCTTTCTCCCATCCAAAATCCAGAACACACAAAATTATTTAACATTTCTTTTAGCATCATGACATCATTCACCCCCTCTCCTCAGAGTTCAGACATTCTTGTCAAATAATCAGCAATAACATTTGTTGTCAGGGCAGAGAATGTCATATGTGACAGGTCCTATTCTCCTAGTCACAGCGTATGGGCCCTGCCACTTTGCCAGTAGCTTACTTGATCCCATATGCAACAATATTAACACCTTCTGTCCAGGGTGCCAATCTCTCCCTGATAAATTCTTGCCGTTATTCTCGCTGGAGATCCTCTTCCAGCTCCTGACGTTCTGCATCTTCCGTTTCTTTCTGGAATTCTGGGTTCAGAAAGCATTGGAATTGCAGCTTGTCTTAGATGATGAAACTGTGGAGGTTGGGCATGTTAGGTAACCAGACTTGGGAGTTTCTTGTGCGGGAGGAAGGTTCGTTGGCCTGGCTGTTCGAGAGTCAGCGCCCCGGGGCTGCGGTCCCAGAGGAGGATAATGTTAACTAGATCGACTGTCAAATGTCCATTCTTACTTGTTGGGTGCATCTGATCTCTAGATCTGTTCAATCAACATCACCTCTTGTCTGAGTCTTAGGCTTCACCACTGGTTCCATCTCACTCTGCTCAGTTCCATCCTTGGCTTGGCAACTGTCAGACGCCTCATGGAAAAGAAGAACGGCATCTTCTTGGGGCAACTCAAGCTTCTGGTTTCCTTGATCCCCTTCAGAACTCTTCAGTCCAGTTTGGTTGGCCCGTGCTACACAACTTCTTACTCGTCCCACCTTCTCCATCTCGGCTTCCTGTTATCCTTTCCACTTCAGCAAGGCGTAACGATCCCACCTTCTTCACGCAGGGTGAAACGATCCCACCACTGCCACCAATTGTCGTGCGGCGATACAGCAAGCAGGTGGAAAGAGGATAAAAGTTCACTCAGCTAGATGCAGGAAGGGTATCGTGAGTTTTCTTTATTTGAAGTTGATATCAGCTTCCAACAGACCACAGGTAACACTGCTCTCCAGCTTGTCCTTTGTCCCTCTTCTTCCTCCTCGAAGTGACTGGCTCAGGCTGGCTTTAAAGGTGCTTCACCTGAGCTTCTGGCCAATCAGGTCCCAGCGGCAATTGGCCATTCCCAGGTGGTTGCAATCACCTTCTCAGAGTCAATTAGTGGTCGCCCAACTCAACTATTTTGGATGGGGAGAAATGTGCACCTTTCTCCCATCCAAAATCCAGAACACACAAAATTATTTAACATTTCTTTTAGCATCATGACATATGTCATGTAATGTTGCAAATATTTGCACTGTTCAAACAAAAGCAATTATTTTTGTACTTGATATTGTATTCTATTTATATGTTTGTGATTGCTGTTCATACGAATTTGTCAATGTTAATAAAATTTGTTCCAAATAATTCATGTTTTTTTTTAAACACAAGACACCACCTGCTGACGAAATTGAAGAGTGACAATTATGTTATCATTTACAGGCAAGTGATTGTGTACTGGGGTGCAGGAATACTATTCAGATCCACATTGGTTAAGTATCTTTGGTTAAAATCAGCAACCAAGACAGTATATTTATTGACACCCAGAATGATTTGACAAATGAACATTTCATATTGATCAAATATGCTTTCCTTATACAGTAACAAAAACAGCAGACAAAAAATGATTTAAATTGTGATTGCTATATATTATTCGTCCTCAAATGTATCCCAATAATCCATTTAAAGTGAAGTGATAAAAGAAATGATGAACAAAGGGTTGAAGAAATGGCAATGGTCGTCGGATTCAGCCTTCATTAAATGTTACTTCGAACCAGTTGAGGAGCCATAAAATGGTTTCACCCAAACACACACCAAAAAAATATATGGTTATTGCTTTGAGTAATTCATGTTTAAATTTTAATGTAATATAATTCCAGTATGACTGGTATACGGAAACAAAAATGCTTTCACCAAAGGTTAATGTCTCTGACCCCTGAAAACATCATGCTTCTAATTTAGAATTGCAGTAAGGGCCTCTCTGAGGTGCAAGTACAAGTTCACAGCCTGATACGGCTCTTTTGGTGGCATCAGACCAGACTGTCGCCATTAAGGAAGCACACAATACAAATACGTCCGGATCACAAGGCATAGTTAAACGGAAGACACACTGGCTTTTGCATAGTTGAACTTGTTCATTGTCAACTGTGGAGAGGAAGTCCCTTGTGCCATAAAGTTCAGGTAAAGAATACATCACGTTGGGCCGACCACTGGGGACATTTATGTTCTTTGAGGGCCTGATGAGATGGCTGTTCCAAACACGGGCAGTATCATCCAACTCATCCTGTTGAGAATAAGATCAGAATCAGAATCATCTTTTTTGCCAAGTATGTAGTACACACAAGGAAATTGTCTCCTGTAGAACACGCTGCACTAGTCTCATCAAAAAAATGGAGGCACTATACAGTTCTATTTGGGTTACTTTTTAGAGAGTTAATTGCTTGAGGGAAGAAGCTGTTTAAATGCCTGCTGGATTTGGTGCGCACATACAGACAGATTTAGGAATAGTTGCACAGTCATAGCAGCTCTTATGAGCAAGAAATTATAGAATTAGACTGCTTTTCTCTCCCTGCTCCCTCCTTTCTACCTTACACTCGTCACTCATGTTTACTACTCTGCCCATCCCCACTTTTCCTTCATCTTTTCCTTGATCATTTCACCTTCACCCTATGTCCCCACACACACAGACCACTATCTTCTTTCCACTATCCGATTATTTACCTTCTTTTGTGTCCCATCAACACCCTCTCAAATACAAAAATACATATTTCATAAATGGAGCTACAGAATATATGAACTCACCTGAATAAGTCCCATGCAACAAAATTGCAGGATGCTTTTGTCCAGAAATCCACCATCAAAGAAGCCATTGTCTCTGAGGTCTTTGAAGAGTGATAACCAGAATTCCATGCATTGGCTGCGAAGAAACCCCCACCAATATTCAATTCTTTGATTGGCGGTGCTGGCTCCATCCAAGTAACTGTCAAGGGTGCTGCCTGGCGGTATGGGCACCAGGAAACGCTGGAAGCCTTTAACATGACCATTTTCAGTCCCCAAATCAGCTCGAACGATTCGAGGACAACCTCCCAAACGGTGCAGAACTTCAATGTAGTAACCTCCAATTAACTTCGGGTCACTACTTGTTGTGTAGGCATTGAGCCACATTATTTTCCTTGAAAAGCCATCAATAGCCCCATTGATGCAAATTCCAAACGGTTTCAGTTTGTCATGAATCCATATGCCAAATAAAATTCGGCCCTTTCGAGAAGTAGTTTCGTCGTCTCAGACGTCTTGCTTGCCTTAAAGACACTCCTCTCGGATCCAACTCTTTCAGGACCAGACGAACATCCTCTTTCCTGACAAGAAGCCCATGTTCTCTGCACTTACTGTACATCCACCTGTAACCGTGTAGTTGTCCGGAATTCTGCAACTGGTTGTGAATAAAGTCAACCAAGACGCCCAAGTCATCGAACGTTTTTCGGCGAAATAGTCCACTTTTGTTCACCACTCGCTTCAAATGTCTTTCACTTATTAGTAAGCCGTGTTTAATCTCAAGAACGGATTTTATATCTTTGTATTTCAAGCCAATTTTAAAGTAAAACTGGATTAAAGGAACGAAAGGGTGAAAAGGCTCCATGTTTGTTGTTTTCGGTTACACTGACGATGAACCGGAAGTACATGTACGCGTATTTTTTAAAAAAAGATTGCGAGATCTCGCATTCTTTGCAAGATCTCGCAAAGAATGCGAGATCTCGCAAAGAATGCGAGATCTTGCAAAAGTATTGCGAGGGAACGCAAAGTATTGCGAGGGAACGCAAAGTTTTGCGAGATCTCGCAAAGTTTTTTTTTTTTCTTCGATGTCCCCTTAGGGGCTCCGTACAAATTCAACATGATGGATCTTTTAAATTTTAATTTTGGCACGTGTATTATATTATGTTTACCTGCCAGTTGAATTTTCCTCAATTGAGAAATTGTCTGTAAATTAATGTTATTTTAGCCATATCAGGAAATTATTGAATGTGTGAGCCAAATAATAATTTTTGTTTCTGTCTTTGTTACTTTAGAAATCAAAACATACAAAGCAAAGGAAGGGAAAAGTTCCGCCTCCCTCAAGAATAAAACTCATCTTAAGGGGTGACCCTAATACCCCCATTGTAATACGTAGTTTTTATTTTTTTGCTCAAATTAAAAAAAAAAAAAGCTGAATATACATACTTCAATCGCATTCAGTTTGTTTCATTTAAAATCTATTGTAGTGGTGCAAACAAAAAATAAATAAAGATCAGAAATGCAATATTTTACAAAGCCATTAGCAGCCACAGGGAAGGGCGGACTTGCCTTGACATCCTAAACCAGTGCAAGTCATGCATGTCTCCAAAGTGTCAAGTTTGCTTAGCTGCATCTAGAAACAACCTCCAACGTTACAGCATGTGTACGTGTGATTTTATTCCAGCACTGTCTTCAACAGGATAACTCCGAATGTCTGCGCCACTACTCTATGTGTAAGTCATGCACAACGCAATTAAGGAGCCAACACAGCTGGCAGTGAGTTCATGTCCTTCCCTGATGTTTACCTAATGACATAATTACTGCGGCGATGTGAATTCTTTTTTCCCCCAATCTCTGGCGTGCCGTCATTAGCTTAGAAGATGTCAGCTCATGTGTGGCTGTGACAGTTAATAGCTTGCCTAATTGGTGGATACATTATGTTAGTTGCACACCTTTTTTTTCTATTGGATCGATGATTCAGACCATAGCAAATGTCTCCTCAACATACTAGCATCAGTGTTAAAATTACATTCTGGAGATTAGTCTGTGTAAGCTCTCAGTCGTACAGGAGTGGTCCATCGATGAGAAGGTTTCTTCAGCCGTCATCTGTACAAAAGTGAAGGTTTCGGACGTTTCGCCTCCTATCCAAGAGGCTTCGTCAGCGAACTAAAGTCTGACTGGTCGTATCGGCCCCATTTATATATCCCTAATGTCCAGACCTGGTGGCGCCGGACACAGCTATGATAGGTCCCTACTCTCAGGTTGGGGGGGCCGCGGGACCCCCCCCCCCTGAAAGTTGCCTAAAGTTGCCTTTCATACAATAGCCTGCTCAGGCAAAACAGGTTAGGCAACTTTCGCAATGCTGATGAGGGTCGTTATGCTGATGAGGTGATACCGGGGGGAGTGGGGGTAATAGGCCAATCGTTAGTCAGGAATGTAGGAACAATCAGTGGGGCCACAGGGGGAGGTCCCGCGGCCCCCCCAACCTGAGAGTAGGGACCTATCATAGCTGTGTCCGGCGCCACCAGGTCTGGACATTAGGGATATATAAATGGGGCCGATACGACCAGTCAGACTTTAGTTCGCTGACGAAGCCTCTTGGATAGGAGGCGAAACGTCCGAAACCTTCACTTTTGTACAGATGACGGCTGAAGAAACCTTCTCATCGATTCTGGAGATTTCACTCAGAAATTAAAATTTTCCTTTCACATACCGAGATGTTTTTTGTTTAATTTGGAAGGCAGGGGGGTGGGGGGGGTCAGTAAAAAAATGTCCTGACATTTAGAGACGCCTGCTAAAAATGTCAAGAGCGACACTGTCGAAAGAGAATCAGTAAGTCGGCAAAAGGTGCCAACCCAGCGTACCAACAAGACATTTTTGACATTTCAAAGTGAGACTAATTTGCCCTTTGCCATGCCCGTGAAATAATTACTCGTCCCCGCCGATTACCATTTGTCCTCTCATGTCAAAATGCGGTGGCCAAGCACAACCAGCGTACAGTACAATGTTGACGCAGCAAACGTCTGCATTCTTGAGGTGACTTTGCAAAGACAACAAGTACGCGTGCTTGACTGGCGCCATGTTACTGGCTTCCGAGGCAGCTTTAAGGAGGCTGCGTACAAGCTTGCCAACAGCACATTTTATCCTAACCCACGTTTATCAAACAAGATTGTGCTGGGTGTCATGCTGTGACAATATGTCACAGCTGTCACATTGCTCAAAGAGGCTTGTTTCAAAACTCAAATTGGTTTCTCGAAGCATGTCGTGGTGTTTCGACTGGTTCGCCCGTGACCATTTGCAAGGTGTTCGTGGTGGACCCCAAAAAAAGCAGGCAGGAGGGAGAAGCAGGGTGTATTTGACAAATTGTATTGAAGTCGGCAGCAACAAAATCTCAAACAACAAAGTAATCAGTACAAAAAAGGTCCAAAGTAGCAAACAAAACCTTGAGTAAAACATGACAAGATGAAACAAACCTGACAGGGTGAAGCAAACATTGATCTGACACTGAATGATCATGCAGGTAGTTCTTTTAACCGCCACTGAGTAAAACAATCAACACATGCGCAGCTGCAGGCGGGGCCTGACACTGCCACCCGTTGGTTGCAAACGGAAATGTGACACTCACAGTGCGAAGGTCATGGGTACGAAGCCTGACTCTGGCGTACTTGCGTTGAGCATCATTTTTAAAATAAATAAACAAATAAACAATTTATTAACTTCAACACTTCGATTAGTTTTTTGGGGGGAAAATAAAAATAAGTCACACAAACAAATAACGACACCAAGTTGTCTTCAAGAATTTCAAACAAATCTTGTCATGTCATGTGGAATGCGATGATGTGTGATGTTTGCATTTTTCATCAGGCCTGAATACATTAAATTACTGTGTCCAAAAGGGATTCTCAATTTTTCTACGCTGATAATAAAACACAATAGACTGCACTGTGATGTGGAGAGGGGAAAAAGTCAGTGTTGCCAGGCAACATGACAAATAAAGTAAATGTGGCTTAAACAAAAAAGGCAAAAAGAGTACTCACGTATTTAGTCAAGTCTTCATCAAACCGGAATAATCATATACAGTAAAGTCTCGTTATATCGATATTCAAGGGAGTCCGAAAAAATATCGATATAACCGGGACTATCGATATATCCGACCCTGTTTGCATGTAATTTTCTCTGTGCGTGCATAGAAATAGTATCGATATAACCGGGACTATCGATATATCCGATATCGATATAACGAGACTTTACTGTATATATATATATATATATATATATATATATATATATATATATATATATATATATATATATATATATATATGTATAGCTCATGTATTTTGTTTTTCTACTTTCATTCCTTTCATCACTTTGCTGCTGTGAAATGTAAATTTCTCCACTGTGAGACTAATAAAGGCATATCCAATCCAATATATTTTTGTATACACATCGTATTCATAAGCGCCTTTGCTCATCTTATCCCATTTTTCATCACCATAGAGTATGCATTCTCTGCAAGTCTTCTTTCTGCAGGGGCACAGATGCACCAACGGGCGATCCCCCTTCCCCCCTCCTATACTGTAAGTGTGATCAATAGCCCGCAGGCTGAATCAAACCACACATATTCATCACTCCTTTGCACCGCAGGACCTGTCCAGCCAGTGTCCATAACAAGTCCCCTCGAGGTCTCCTGCATTTCATGTGGAAATGCTGCAATTGGGCTAGCATGCTGTCAAGCGCAGTGAGAGGGGGGGTTCAGAGTTGGGGGTCAGACTTGAAATATGACAAAAAGAAGAGTGATTACCCTGAGCAAACAACCCACAATAATACAAGCCACAAATTGTCCAGTGATTGCAGAGTTGCGGATAAGATACACCACATATAAGTTGAATGACTCCAATGTTGAAAAATCCACCAGTCGGCTAAATTAAACTAAAAGGATGGAAATGGAAACAATTCCTCGTCTGCATTAAAATGTTTAAATTACATAATTTTGACTCTGCGGCTTGATGTAGCTCGTCGACCTCGCTGTGCAGAAGTCGTGTGTGTGCCGGCTGCGGCATTCCTGTGTGGAGTTTAAATGATCTCCATTGCCTGCGTGGGTTTTCTCTGGGGACTCTGGTTTCCACCCACATTCCAAAAACATGCATGGCAAGCTGATTGAACACTTGTGGTGTGAGGTGTGAATGCACATGGTTTTTAGTCTGTGTGCGCCCCGGGATTGGCTGGCAACTCGTTCAGGGTGTCCTCCGCCAACTGGAAAGATTCAAACCCCACCCATGACCCCTGTGAGGATAAAGCCGAAAAATTGATAAAATAATGTGGCAGGCTAGATCTGGTCCCACCGAGTCTTTGAGTATGACGGTGTCACGTTTCGGTTTGCGACCAACGGGTGGCAATGTAGGGCCCCGCCTGCAGCTGTGTTGGTCGTTTTAATCAGTGGCAGTTAAAAGGACTCCCGGCACGACCATTCAGTGTCAGATCATTGTTTGTTTCACCCTGTCAGGCTTATTTCATCTTGTGCCGTGTTACTAATGGTTTTGTTTTCTACTTTGGACCTTTATTTGATCCAATTTGTCAATCCAACCTGCTCCTCCCTCCTGCCTGCATTTTTGGGGTCAACCACCACCACCTCACAAATCGTGACAGATGGTGCGGATGCTTATTTTGTTTTTGTGTGCCTGTATCATGAGCTTTGTCGTTATTTCCAAATAAGACTGTGTTTGCGGACCCCTGTGTCTGAGACTCACGAAAGTGCTGCTTATTATTAATGTGCAGTCAATTCCCAGAACGAGTAATGTAGGTCATGCTTTTGAGAGATAAAAATGATTCAAACGCCGAAGCCTCGCACATCTCTCATGCTCATTTTGCTTCGAATTCTTCTTTTTCAACACGAGTTGCGCTCTGCTTGCAACTTCTATGAGCCAGGTTTATTATAGCAACTGTGCCAGGCAATTGCCCAGCGACTCTGCTTTGCAGAAAAAGCTGCATGTTGTCCTCTGAATAATTCACCGTTCAAGAGGGACATGTGGAGAGCTTGTTCTCATTGTAACAATAAAATTGCAAACGGTTGCATCACATGACAACACTTTTTGCCCGGCATGAGCACGTCGGTTTGTGGACACGTGTTTTCTACCAAATTCCTTTCCTGAGCAAATACTACAAAATATGACATACATCTGAAATGTCAGTGTGGTTTACCATTAATGCCAGACTTGTTTAAAGTGCAGTTGTACAAAAAGTCAACTAACGTATAAACAAAATAAAAAATAAACAATCATGCTGATAAATAAACAGTTAAGTCATTCACTGCCAGACGATGTGCACAAATGTGTCTACACCAGTGCACTCCATAAACATTCAATGCAGCGTAAGAAACCTTAGACTCTCTTCTATCATCAGAATTATATTTTTTTTCGAGCTGGTTGTAGTTATCTGCATTGAAGGTGGGGTCGGCTGTACAAAAGGCTAATGCTTAATCAAATCAATCATGTCAACTTCCCCACCGCTTGACCAACTGTAACATTCCAAATTGTCAAATGTAGTAATACAAAAGAGCACAGGCATCAAATAAGCATGACATTCAATAACTGCGCTTGTTGAACATAAATCCATCACTATTATTTGATGTGGCAATTAGCGCTGTGAAATTCAAATAACAACCGAGCGGCACAGCAGGTTTGTGTCATTAATGAACAAAGAGCTCGTACAAGAATAGCAGCAGAGCTAAGAAAGCGAGCAATGTGTTTTAGGCATTAAGAAGCCTGCATCAATGCACCAACGTCCGAGTTCGGAAGCAAAATGAGAACATATAAAAGGACTTTTTTTAGGAAGGTGCAATCCCACTAAATACTTAATTATTGTACAAAAACCTCAGTCAAGGCATGTTCATCAGCAAGGCCAAGTGAATGAGATACAGGGAATGGGAAATGCAAATAATAATGCCGCAAGGTGTGATAGGGAAAATGACACTCTATTCTTTATGATGTGTAGCCTTTGGTCAGGACATACAAATGCAATTTCTTTTGATGGTGCAAAAATAAGCGAAGCTCTCTATTGAGGAGATTACTGCTGTTAACTCATTCACTGCCGTTCACGAATGCATTGGGAATTTGAAAATAAAACGCAGAGCGCCATTCCCGAATTTGTTCGGGTTTTGTTTTTTTCTTAATTGGCTACCGATAAAGCGCTGGCCATGGCCTCTGGCAATGTTTTTACTTTCTACAAGGGGGCAGCATTTCCCTTTTTTCCATGTGAGCGCTTTGTTCTAGCTTCGGCTGTTGTTAAAGCCCGATACAAACCGATATGTATGTATTTCATTGTATTTTGGACATCCCCCCATTTAAAACTCGTATCACTCCAGACCTATATAATTTAGGAACTAACTCTTTTTTTTCTGATTAAAAAAGAGAATCTAAGTGTTCTTACGTTGCATTGAATGTTAAATAATAATAATAATAATAATAATAATATATTTTATTTCGAAGCACATTTCAAAACTCTCAAGGACACTTTACAGTCACGGACGTTTATCTTCTTCTTCTTTTCTTTTCGGCTTTTCTCTTCAAGGGGTCGCCACAGCGAATCAGTGTCCTCCATCTTCAGAGGTTTGATTTGCATGTTTATTTTGGCCAAGCTTTTACGTCGGATGCCCTTAATGACACAACCCTCTGTATTTATCTGGGCTTGGGACCGGCACAAGAAGACTTATGTCCCCTTGTGGCTACAGAACAAGCATCTCGCTCAGTAAAAGGCTCCCAAACACAAAATGGTCAGTGGTACAGCAACAATCAATAAAGCAAAAGTATACTCACTCACCAGTCACGGACGTTTATGTAGTACTAAAACGCAATATCAAAGTTAAAATCAAAGTCAGCTTAATTGCCAAATATGCTAATATGCATGACATACAGCACCGATGAAATTACTGTCCTCTCAGACCCAGCGTTCAAGGCACTTATAATGACTTTGACAAACATAATAAACACGAAAAGGCCAATTTGCCAGGGGGAGAGAGGATATTATGTGGGTCATGGAATTCAAGTGACAATGACAAAACCCTGGCACTGGAGTGGACACAATGAATGAGTTAAGAAGATGGAAAAAAACAGGACCAATTGAACGAACTCTTCTTGGGTTTTTTTTTTCTAAATCATCACCACTAACAATTACAAGTGAACTGTCATCATGATTACCATTTATTTAATCTATGAAAATACTAGTGTGTGCGTGCGTGTGTGTGCGCGTGCCTAATAAACAGTAACACTACAGTACAGTATATGAAGCGCAGACTTGGGCCGACGAAGTTCCGAACTTCTGACTTTAAAAAGCGGTTTCTCCCCACGTACCAAAAACATGCAAAAAAAAGCTTTACTGATGAGTTGTCTTGTTGGCTTATTTGAAGAGCCTTAATTGTGGGCGAGTGTTTGTGCATCAGTGTTGCGTTTGGCAGGTGATCAGTCCACACTGTTAACACTTCCTGCGCCAAGTCAGCTGTCACCAGCGTCCACATGACTCAGAAAGATTAGGGCTATAGAAGCTGAAGGATGCATATCATCCTGCAGGATATCTCGATGGTTCACGCAAAAGGAATTATCTGGATATGAAGTAGCCCGATCATCTTCTAATCTCCCGTCACATGGATAACTTTCTATCAATTCCTTATAGATCTCTCCCGCTACCAAGCTGCCGTATTTGGCCCTCCGCTGACCTCCCAATGGAATCAGAATTTAATCCAAGTCAACTTCAGGGACAGCATTAGAGACGCAGTCAAAGGGATCATACATGTCTCATCGGCATATGCTTGTATGAGTTGACATTTGTGTTAGCGGGAGGTGGGGGGGTGCCCACACATCTTTGCAAACCAGAAGAGTTAATACTTCCCATGACAGGCAGTGAGTGTTGATGTCTATAAATCTATGATGTGAGGCCACTTTGCTGATTAGGAAGTGAGTGCGTGCTAATTCAACTTGCACGAAATGAAGTGGCAGGCAGGCGGATTAGAATGATTATATAACATATGCTATTTGCTACGGTAAGAGAGACCAGAAAGCGAGTCAATGATGTCAATTGTGAGCTGGCATTGCTCGGTGAATCTGAAATATGCCCGGCGGGAATATTGCGCATGAGATAATAATCACAGGATACACTGTGGCCAGTATCACTGAAGTGATCATCTCCATTGGATATAAAATGTCTACCTGGACCGGTTTGTATGCAAGGTTTTTGTCATGTTAATTAAAAAATAAATACATAAAAATATCCAAACATCCCAAAAACATTCAAATATATCAAAGTTTTTGTCATGTTAATTAAAATATAAAAACAAAGAAGAAAAGAAAAGAAAAATTTAAATAAATAAATGTTTTTGTCATGTTATTTAAAAAGTAAATTAATGAAAAAAATCCAAACATCAAGAAAATATCCCCATGTCCATGCCACGCTGTCAAGGAGTAGACACTCACCGGTTTTCCTCCACTTGTGTCTGCTCCACCCGCAGGCCCCTCCTCCTCCTTGTGCCGTCGTCGTCCCTTTTGCTCTTCACTTTGGTGCGTCGTCCAATTCTGTCACAATTTGCTCCAAATCCGGCCCACCTTAATTGGTGCCGACCGGAGAAGAGAGACGATCTCGTAGCTCGTAGGCTGGTCAAACGACGTGGAAATCACGCCAAAGGTGACGGGCGAACTCCCGAGAGGAGTTCGCTGGGCTGGAGAAAGGATAGACGTGGGTAAGAATGGGCTTCCTCTTTGTGACACAATGAGGAGCATTGACGGACGGGAATGAAGCCGCTGGATCATTCTCAGAACGCAGAATGGAATTGGAATTTGTGTCAGGAGGGGAAATTGAACTCTTTATCGGATGCAATGACTGAAAAAAAGTGAAATTATTAAAGTGTCTGGTCACGCATACATCAATGCGGATTTTGCCAACCTACGTATCTTCAAAATGGAACTGTATAGTGCCACTGAGCAGTTTTTTTGACGACGATACTAGTACAGCGTTTTCTACCGGAAACAAATTCCTTGTGTGTTCTACATACTTGGCAATAAAGATGATTCTGATTCTGATTCATTTATGCAAAAAGGTCTACAAATAACATACTTCGGTTCATTGATCAATCTCAGTAATTTGTAGCGACTGGCACAACTACCAAATTTTCCTGTCAAGTCATTTTTTTCAAGGATGACTCTAAATCCTTTTGAAGGGCTGAGGCGCGCACAGGCCGCAATCTGAATTATTGAGATAATCGCATTAACTCTTTTTCACCTTTTTCATTGTCAGGATTTTTGGCCAGCGTTTGAAAAGCGATGCCATCAAGTTGCTAAATCAGACGTGACATACAGAGCGAGACAACTGAATTTGGGGAGTCGCACCGCCAATTGGGATGTCACTGGCAGCATTGGGCGCATCTAATAATCCGCAGCCGCGCTCCATGAACCACACAACGGAGACTCTTGGGGTTAGCCGTTTTATTGCGTTCGACGGTCCACCTGCGATTGAGCCAGCGAGCTTGCTTGACTTTGGTGATCTCCCTCAATATATTCAAGATTTAGGAAAAAAAGGTAATAGAGATAGTGTCTTTAATGTCAAATCCGCTCATCTGATCTAAAAAAAACACACAAAAAAATCACAATTCTCACTGCGGAAGGACCAATGATGCTTCGGCTCTCAAGCTGCGCTGGAGCTCATTGAGGGTTAAAAGCTCAAAGATCAACCCCAGCACGTATCTAAAATGTTTTTTTTTAGCCAAATTGTCGCTATGGTTACCACACTGAATTGAAACCACCCTCTGATTGGAAGGGTGATGTGCAAAGAGTAAAGTCTATCCTTTGCTTTCAGGATAAACGCCTTTTAATAGAGGGCGGCCAGTAAAAGTCATGACTGTTTTATGCATGCAGATACATTCATATTTAAAATATTTTTAAGAGCACTGTTATCTGACAACGGCACTTGATATAAACATTTTTTGTGTTTTCAAAACAAGGTCCAATGTCATTGTTCATCGGGTCATGTTTAAAAAAATAAAAATAAAAATAAAACAACGTATATTTCCATCTTTCATTCATGTCACATGCCCTTAGATATTTTACCTCAATCGTGCATTGTTTAGTGGAGTGTAGCAGTTGTATTAGTATTAGTCAGTAGCAAATTCTGTAATGGTGGCATCCAAACGTAAGAGAATTGTTATGAGTGTGAAACAAAGAGTCTTCTTCTTTTCCTTTTGGCTTTTCCCTTCAAGGGGTCGTCACAGCGAATCAGTGTCCCCCATCTTCAGAGGTTTGATTCGCATGTTTGTTTTTACGTCAGATGCCCTTCCTGACACAACCCGCTGTATATATCCGGGCTTGGGACTGGCACAGGAAGACACTGGCTTGTGTCCCCCTGCGGTTACAGAACAAGAAACTCCCTGAACTTAATAAAGATGAAGATGCGCAGAAAAAGTTTCAGAACCTAAAAATGGAAACAAACTCAGTTAATCATCATCATAAATAACAAACAGTAAGGCCCATGATTACAAACAACCCTCGAAGGTGCAACGAGCGGGGGCTTCGCCAAATTGTTTTAAAGTGCATGCACAAAACTGTAAAACAAAGTGAAGTATATTAAACTGAGCGAATACGGATATAAACTGATACAAATTCAAGAAATAGTCAAAATAGGTAGAACGCAGGTGTACAACGCGATATAAATAAATAAGAATATGAACAACAAAATACTGTATTATATGGAAGTGAATGATGATGTTGACGACGAATCTGACGACCCTCCTGCTGACAATTAAGCCACTGTCCAGCAAAGAAACTATAGAGATGGTTTCAAAACTACTCCTCTATGCACATGAGTCACCGGATGTTATTGAGCAGCGGGACAGTTACTTGGAACTGGCCATAAAGCATTGCGACAACCAAGCAAACATCTTGATGAAGGAAAAAAACAAGCAAAAAACAATCAAAAATTGACTTGTATTTTACAAAGTAAACTGCTTTCATATTGTGTTCTATTTTTTTAGATGTACTGTATTTTTAGTATTTTTTTAGATGTACTGTAAGTGTAAGTGTGGGATGAGGGCCTGAGGAGTGCGCTACACTGTGAGAGCGGAAAGTGATGTATTCATTGAAGGCGAAGACGCAAATGGAGAGAATGCAGCTATGCTTTCACATGTGTGGTGGGCATCAATGCATCCATCATTCGGGAATATAAGGGAGAAAAAAAAACCTCTCAAAGGTGTCTCTTGTTTATCAAGAGTGCGGATGGAGAGCCTTGAAGGTCCAATCCTTCTCCTTAATGCAGGAGAACAATATATAGTACATGTGCCCAGCTCATGTGCCCGAAGGGGGAAAAAATGCACAGACGAAAAAGCAGAAACAACAGTCGCTGCATGTACTCTCCTTGGAGACAACAAGACAGAATCTGCACAATCAAAAGACCTCTGATATACAATTTCATGCAAAATGAGGGCAATCATTTGCCAAGATGGATGTACAGTATCGTAGTATCAAAACATATCGCCATCGCCGCTCCTCTGTCAATCATTTGGCATTCATTGTTTGAGTCAGTTAATGAATCGTCATGTGCTTCTGTATATAACTCCATGATTAATTCAGGACCACAGGTGGGTAACTAAATGTTTTATTCTTGTAAAAGTGTCCATCTTAATAATTCGCAAGTAGGTCATATTTCAGCATCTGTATTGGCAAAAAAAAAAGTTCAATCGACATGCACGGTCTCCATACTCCTCTTCCCGAGGCTTAATATCCCATCCACTTTGTGCTTCACATAGCTGTGACACCTCAGGATAGAAAAAGGTGGCCCATCAGCTGGAGAAGCTGCGGTTGGCTTTCAAAGGATGGCGGTTGTGACATAATCAACCCCCCTCTCCCACCAAAGCCCCCCAATGAAAGCACATATTTTTTTCACACGAAAACAATCATCATGTCCATTGGTCGAACCCAGAGAATCATAATTAATCACTTGGCTAATTGTGAATGGAATGGTTGCGCGTTAGATTTAGTATTGACCTATTATTTCACAGCCATTCAACAATGAAGGAAATGTCGGAGAGGTAATTATCACCAACGTGATTGATTGGAAACATTTCCCCACAATAATCTTGCTCCTATCCTTCGACGTGTTAGCCAAGTGTGCAGGATAATCGCTCGCGCTGTTAACGGAAACAATGAAATAACATGAGACTGATGATAATTTGGCTGGTATCCAGTCGGCTGCCCGAGTGATGCTTTTTCAGTTTCCATGGTGTTTATAGCTGCTGCGCCTCATCGTGTCAGGTCAAATTGGCCTAGGTCAAATCCTGAGATTTTTATTTATTTTTCACGACCTTTCCCCGTTGTTCCGTCACTTGAATGAAATATGTATGAATGACTGGAATTTTGAGAATAAAATGTGAGAAATGAAAACACTAAAAATTTACATTGAAAAAATACATTTTTGCACGATAAGTAGAGATGCGTTTTCCATTTAAGAGGCCTAATCTGTTCCAATCGCCCCCTAAATTCAAACACAAATGATTTATAATGCAAATATAATCATCAAAAGATGGACCAAATACATGTTATAATTACATAATTGCGCAATAAATGAGCGTTGTGCATTATGTGCAAAACAAACAATATTGTATATAAGGAATAAAAATGATGGTCATTGAAACGTTAACTGTGATCTTAGTGTTATTTTGCCCTCTTATAGTTCATGTTTTCTTCAAGTGGTGATTTTTGCCTGGCGCATTGTAAAGAACTAATCCAAGGACTTTTGTGGGCTTTTAAGAATGCTTTAAAAATGTCAAAAAGAGCAAAAATTGGCTTGGGGAGCGATTGGCGGGCTAGCGAACAATAACGATTGACACTATTTATTTATCCACACGTACGGCAGTTGTCCTTTTTAGCCTATGTGATAAAAGGAAGATGCTAGGTAATAGCCAACCGCGGTCGAGAAGTCCAAGATGGCGCCCGAGTAGGCAGCCTCAGCAAGTGCTCTCATGAGCCTTGCTTTTTTTGGTTGTTTTTGTCTTGTTTTGTGTTTTCTTTTGTCACTTTGTGTTGTTGTGCGTCGTGTGGAACGGATACGGATTGTTTTTCAGCATTTTTGACCACAACATTCATCAAGGAGGAGACTGTGCTGAGCGGTTGCGCCTGTTCGGCAGCATGAATATGCCAGTACTGTTTTTGAATGAGAGGAATGTCGGAGCCATTCGACTGCCATCGCTGAACACCAAAGGGGCCATTGTGCTTTTTTTTGCGCCTGTAATGGGCAGCATCTTCACAGCCCCGCTTTGTTTAGCGGAAAGGTCAGTGCTGTTGGACAGTCTGCGGCTGGATGGATGCATGGCTTGAGGAACCCGCGATAAGAAGAAAGGAGCGTCAGCGCAGAGCGCCGATGCGTATGTGGAACTGTTGCGGCTTGGAATTAAAGCAGATTTATGTGGAACAGGAGATGTGAGACAATCTCTTTTCGACAATGGATGCTACAGCTGTGTGTTTGCTTTCAACATTTAGCTTGTAGTCGACGTGCACATTCCACCATGATGTCCCTGATCCACTGGTGGAAAGACGCTTTGATCCTCTCCTCTTTCATCTAGAACTGCTTCATGTCATCACAAAGAAGGCATCACAAAGTCCTGAAGAATGAATGTCTCTCTGTGTCTTTGTTTTGTCATATTGTCTGTATGCTGTCATATTATTTGTTATTTAGTTTGTTTTTTGTTCTTTTGACTTCAAGATGGCGCCCCAAGAGTGGCTGCCTTTCCAGCAGCTCATGTATTTTGTTTTTCTACTTTCATTCCTTTCATCGCTTTGCTGCTGTGAAATGTAAATTTCTCCACTGTGAGACTAATAAAGGCAAATCCAATCCAATCCAATCCAATGGCAGAGCAGCTATAAGAATGGTGCATTCGGGAAACTCGGAGCTGCCTGTTCTGTATTTTTACCTTTCATATCTTGAAATTTCTTTCGTAACCCGAGGCAATAATTTCATGTTGAAACGTTTCGTCACTTCAAAATATCGTATGATGAGACATTCGTAAGTAGAGGTACCGCTGTACTCTGCGTTGCTGTTTTAATCAAAGGAGAATACAATAAACTGCATTGTAAGTGTGCTGAATCCAAAAGACATTTCCTTGCTCAGGCATTTTTCAAAAGTCCATTACAACAGCTGAGTACACATTAATGCGCACCGTCTTCACAAATTTGTTTCAACTGGCTTTTAATGCTGAATCAGTACGGGGCCCTTTTGTCTTTGCTGCAGCTTTTGTTATGGTTCAAGTGAAGCTACAATGATTCATTTTGTTGCTGTGACTGCCAAAAGTCACCACATACCACAACAGCATGCTGGTATTGAAAATAAATGAGGTTTCGCTTCAATTGTTTTGCATTCCCACTCATACCAAGGCTCCTTATCTCACATTTCAATCCAATTGCATTTGAATCACATTTGAGTCTTTTTTTTCAAGCCCCAGCTATCTGTTGGTGACAAGGACCGAGCCGGATGCCATCTGGCAAAATTCTGCATGCAACCAACTCGCGATATGCTACTTTTGTCAAAATGAAGCTCTTCAACTCACATGGAAATGCTTTTTTGACACCAAACAGCACCACATGTCGTGATCCCTGAAGCCGCACAATGTGAAATAATTGGACGCTGCCAATCGTGTGAAACATTTCAGACAAACGCCCTGAACAAAGCCAACTACTTGCTATCAATTTAGACTTGGATGAATCTGAAGTGGACGAAGTTCCACACCCTGACCGCCATGCGTCAAGCACCTTTGGGATGAACTCAAATAGATATCCGGGCCTTGTGAACTAAGCAATACTTGTCTCTGCACTTTGTCGATGGTGTTAAGCGGATGGCTTTACGCCAAGGGGAATGAAAAATGTGTCAACAGCGACACAGGAAACTGACGGTAGCCATGGAGGTAATGACATGTTTAAGCCCAAGTGTGCGTTGAATGTTTTATGAGCTGCTATTTTAGCAACTGCGCGAGGACAGCATGTCTGTGGTGCTTTACAGTCACTCCATTTTCTTTTTTGTTGTTTTACAGGTATATGTCAGAAGGGCCGAAACATCTTTGACCAAAGATCGACTTTTCAAGGATTGAAAAGGATTGTAACTCACACGTACCGTCCTCCGGATTTTTTTCTTCTCCACATTTCACGATCAAAAATTCACGAACTACCGGTGCATCGCGATCGACCTAATGGCCACCCCTGCGCAACATAATTCATCTTCTTTGAATCCAATATTAAACAGTCCATCCTACAAGTTTAGAACATTTAGAACTATTCGATTCCTATGATGCCTGTGACCAGCTGGCGAAATCCAAAACAAATAGACAGTGCCCTTCCAAATCCACCAAATAAATCATGTCTCAAGTTGCACGACGGAGAAATGGTAATACACTCTCTTCCTTACGGTACAATCATATAAACCACACGCCGAGACTACGTAATTACATAAGCTTTGGGGTATGGGGGCAGGGTGGGGGGGCTTTGCTTCCCATATAACAGGGGGCTTAAGTAATCTTATGGTGTGAAGGGAGGCATTAGGGAGAACACGGATGGTCTTGTTGGATCGCTGTATGAGCGTTTAAGATAAAGTCATCTATAAATGTTCCCTTGCGGCATTCTGTGACACACAGCTGTGCAACCAGCGCGTTCGCTTGCATACATTTTAATTCCAATGCCATGTTTGCTCGGCAAAAACAACGGGCAGGTACAGAAGCGGATAAACGTCTTCCTGCGCTCGACTCCATCACCTGCCACCTGCAACTGAAACCGCGATGCACCTCCACCTCTCAGCCACTTTTGAAGACGTCTCCTTATAACTTGCATCTTCATTTATAGCGTGGCTCAAAATGTAAGGGGAATCCATAAAAGTCTTCCCGGGATAGTTCTTATTGCCAGTATCTCGCCGGCGTGTCTCAGATCTTGTTTAGTTTGGTAAATGGTGGTAAATCACCAGTGAGGATCAACCGCCTTTGATGCAACTTTAACTTTGTTTACAAAGGCAGACACTTTATTTGCAATGTCATCAAATGGTGAGTATAGTTTTGCTGTGTTTGAATGCTGCTGTGCCAATGACCCTTTTGTCTTTGGGAGCCTTTTACTGAGCATCTTCATCTTTATTAAGTTCATAGAGTTGCTTGTTCTGTAGCTACAAGGGGACATAAGTCAGTGTCTTCTTATGCCGGTCCGAAGCCCGGATAAATACAGAGGGTTGTGTCAGGAAGGGCATCTGACGTAAAAGCTTGGCCAAAACAAATGTGAATTAAACCCCTGAAGATGGAGGACACTGATTCGCTGTGGCGACCCCTTGAAGGGAAAAGCCGTAAGGAAAAGAAGTATTATATTTTTACGTCTGCCCCTATTTCAAGCTCAGATAACTCCAGACCCATATAACTTATGAAGTAACTCTTTTTTTCTGATGAAAGAAAAGCGTCTAAGGTTTCTTACGCTGAATTGAATGTTTATGTATTCCTAAAGCTAAATATTCTGTGGCTCCTGCAATTTGAGTGAAAATGACGAAAACCCTGGTACTGGAGTGGACATATTTTTGCACATCGAGAGAATGTGCAAGTGAATGAGTTAAACATGATCCTTGACTTCTGCTAACTATAAAAATGAGTTTGATACCCTCCGTCCTAAGTCGTTCCTTGCTGTGACTATGTTGTCAATACGTGCCTCGACGTAGTACTGTGACACCCGAGCAGTTTCATCGGATTTTCAAAGGCATTTGACATGTCAAATGCCTTTGAATTCAAAGTATGACCGATGGCAGCCATCGCAGCGTCTGGCTCCCTAATGGTGACAAATAAACACAGAGCTCCCCTCATCGCTCACAGACAAGGTGCCCCTTCAATAAAATATCAAGTATTTTCCTCACACTACGATGAAGTTGCCACATTATGGATAGTTTTCCACTGTGAATCATTCATCAGACGACTGACGGGCACAACATTTTTGCATCTGTCAGTCACGGAACTTTAACAAGGTTTAAGCTAACTTTTATATATTGGTGAGAGTCATCTCATCATCTCAGCTTTGTGTCGGACTTGAATCACTCTTAAAGGCAAGGTCATTACTGCTTGGGCAGTAAATTAAGCAACGACATTCTGTACAAGCTTATGCGGAATGTTTTTTACCTGAATTTATTTCAGACGACATCTGTATGGACTACATAAAGGAGACATGTCCATAGTCCGGCCATTTGGCCCGCAGCCTCCGTCATAAAATCAACATTTGGCCTGCATGTGTGTACTAAGTGCTGCCCTCGAGAGGCTCAATGAGGAACAGCAAATAAATACAGTAAAGTCTCGTTATATCGATATTCAAGGGAGTCGGAAAAATATCGATATAACCGGGACTATCGATATATCCGACCCTGTTTGCATGTAATTTTCTCCGTGCGTGCATAGAAATAGTATCGATATAACCGGGACTATCGATATATCCGATATCGATATAACGAGACCTTACTGTATATGAGCAATTGACTGAATAAGACCCCAAATTTTATAGAATGGCAAGTTTCAAAAAAATGTGTAACATTTTCTAAAATGGTGACAATCAACAAAAGAACAATAACTTCTGTTCAACTGTTACTAAAAGTGTTAAAAAAGTGAAATTAAGTGAATATTCAATTTCAATCTTGAATGTCAATTCAATGTTGATAGGCGTGATTCAAATGAACCAAAAGACATGCTTCAGAAAGCTGAAACTAAAATAAAAAACAAATGAGAAACTCAGAATGGCTCGCTGAAATGTATTGAAATTAATGGCTGTTGTAGTCTGTAAAAAAGGTCCGCCAAGTTTGGCCCTCCTACATTTTTAACATACCAAAAAATGTCCCCCTTTGCAAAAAGTTTGGACATCCTTGATATAAAGAGAAGATTTTGGAGCAAGGCTTTAAAATAAGCTGTCGTAGTGCCGCTCCCAGATGATTAGCACAAAGCATGAGTCAAAGTGCTTTGGAGAGTTTTTGGGGAAGCATCCGCAGTATTTCTTCTGCTTTATTGTTCTGTTCCGTTTATCTTATCGCTTCTCTCGTCCGCCCCCTCCTGCTTTCCTCCCACGTCCAAAAAAGCTTTCTCTTTTCAGTCAGCCGCCTCCTCTTCTCACTGTTCCAAATGCCCCGAAAAAAAAAGTGATTCACGTGGCCGCAGGCTCCCCATGCCGCATCCATCCAAGTTTGAGCGCAAGCCTTTAAGTGCCAATTTTGGGTCGTCATTGAAACCGCTTTGACAGTACAAAGTGCTATTTTTCACACGATCCGTTTGCTGGAGATGAAAAGTTAACTGGTGTTTTATGGACATTGAGGTGTCTATTTGGGCACCGACTGGATTGGTCACGTTCAAGAGGTCTTTGTCCTGTTTACAGGCAATCTGGAACATTTTTCAGCGCTCAGCGGGGTGCTTTGGAAGCTCATTTGTCAGTCAGGCCAACACGCCTGAAGAGGTTGTCTGGTCCTGATGAATGAAGGAGTGTGGTGCCTTGCTCCTTACACGGCCATCCATCAGCTTCAGTACACGTACACCATTAAGTCCGCATTGCTGATTTCAGAGCGGGAATCATATAGCTGGTACGAAACAGGTATGTTCCTTTTCAAAAATGACAGCGTGACGTAAACGTTTGAGATTGACATCAGATTTTAAAAATCATTTTACGCCACATTGGATTGTACATGGTGTGAATTGAGCTGCTCTAGTTACCATGGCAACCATGGGCCGCTTTTGTTGTTTGTTTGCAGTGGTTGATGAAAGCTAAAGCTACTGTTTCGCTTTAGTAATATACAGGTTGCGAGTACATTTCAGCCGTTTTTGAATTGCCGTTCCTGTCGGTTGTTACACCCCCTGCAATCGTCACGTGTGGCGCACCGACTTTGAATTCAAAGTATGACCGATGGCAGCCATCGCAGCGTCTGGCTCCCTAATGGTGACAAATAAACACAGAGCTCCCCTCATCGCTCACAGACAAGGTGCCCCTTCAATAAAATATCAAGTATTTTCCTCACACTACGATGAAGTTGCCACATTATGGATAGTTTTCCACTGTGAATCATTCATCAGACGACTGACGGGCACAACATTTTTGCATCTGTCAGTCACGGAACTTTAACAAGGTTTAAGCTAACTTTTATATATTGGTGAGAGTCATCTCATCATCTCAGCTTTGTGTCGGACTTGAATCACTCTTAAAGGCAAGGTCATTACTGCTTGGGCAGTAAATTAAGCAACGACATTCTGTACAAGCTTATGCGGAATGTTTTTTACCTGAATTTATTTCAGACGACATCTGTATGGACTACATAAAGGAGACATGTCCATAGTCCGGCCATTTGGCCCGCAGCCTCCGTCATAAAATCAACATTTGGCCTGCATGTGTGTACTAAGTGCTGCCCTCGAGAGGCTCAATGAGGAACAGCAAATAAATACAGTAAAGTCTCGTTATATCGATATTCAAGGGAGTCGGAAAAATATCGATATAACCGGGACTATCGATATATCCGACCCTGTTTGCATGTAATTTTCTCCGTGCGTGCATAGAAATAGTATCGATATAACCGGGACTATCGATATATCCGATATCGATATAACGAGACCTTACTGTATATGAGCAATTGACTGAATAAGACCCCAAATTTTATAGAATGGCAAGTTTCAAAAAAATGTGTAACATTTTCTAAAATGGTGACAATCAACAAAAGAACAATAACTTCTGTTCAACTGTTACTAAAAGTGTTAAAAAAGTGAAATTAAGTGAATATTCAATTTCAATCTTGAATGTCAATTCAATGTTGATAGGCGTGATTCAAATGAACCAAAAGACATGCTTCAGAAAGCTGAAACTAAAATAAAAAACAAATGAGAAACTCAGAATGGCTCGCTGAAATGTATTGAAATTAATGGCTGTTGTAGTCTGTAAAAAAGGTCCGCCAAGTTTGGCCCTCCTACATTTTTAACATACCAAAAAATGTCCCCCTTTGCAAAAAGTTTGGACATCCTTGATATAAAGAGAAGATTTTGGAGCAAGGCTTTAAAATAAGCTGTCGTAGTGCCGCTCCCAGATGATTAGCACAAAGCATGAGTCAAAGTGCTTTGGAGAGTTTTTGGGGAAGCATCCGCAGTATTTCTTCTGCTTTATTGTTCTGTTCCGTTTATCTTATCGCTTCTCTCGTCCGCCCCCTCCTGCTTTCCTCCCACGTCCAAAAAAGCTTTCTCTTTTCAGTCAGCCGCCTCCTCTTCTCACTGTTCCAAATGCCCCGAAAAAAAAAGTGATTCACGTGGCCGCAGGCTCCCCATGCCGCATCCATCCAAGTTTGAGCGCAAGCCTTTAAGTGCCAATTTTGGGTCGTCATTGAAACCGCTTTGACAGTACAAAGTGCTATTTTTCACACGATCCGTTTGCTGGAGATGAAAAGTTAACTGGTGTTTTATGGACATTGAGGTGTCTATTTGGGCACCGACTGGATTGGTCACGTTCAAGAGGTCTTTGTCCTGTTTACAGGCAATCTGGAACATTTTTCAGCGCTCAGCGGGGTGCTTTGGAAGCTCATTTGTCAGTCAGGCCAACACGCCTGAAGAGGTTGTCTGGTCCTGATGAATGAAGGAGTGTGGTGCCTTGCTCCTTACACGGCCATCCATCAGCTTCAGTACACGTACACCATTAAGTCCGCATTGCTGATTTCAGAGCGGGAATCATATAGCTCGTACGAAACAGGTATGTTCCTTTTCAAAAATGACAGCGTGACGTAAACGTTTGAGATTGACATCAGATTTTAAAAATCATTTTACGCCACATTGGATTGTACATGGTGTGAATTGAGCTGCTCTAGTTACCATGGCAACCATGGGCCGCTTTTGTTGTTTGTTTGCAGTGGTTGATGAAAGCTAAAGCTACTGTTTCGCTTTAGTAATATACAGGTTGCGAGTACATTTCAGCCGTTTTTGAATTGCCGTTCCTGTCGGTTGTTACACCCCCTGCAATCGTCACGTGTGGCGCACCGAGTCCCATTTTTATTGAAAGTATGCATCAACAAAAGATACATCGGTTGGTTACTTGTGATGACTCGGCTGGGAAAATATCCCAAGATGCATTAGAGGGTTTGCTGAGTATTCAATTAAAAGGTTTCATCACCCAGCCTCTGCCTGACATCTGGACCCTTTCCATCTAAACTGCATGACATTGAATTCACCAACGGTCATAGATTCATCTCCAGATACGCTTTGCTATCACAGGAGCTTCTGGATCCTATCGCTCTGTCGTGCGCCACTCTCCTCCCCCACCACGTTCACCACCACATCACCCTCCCTCTCCACTTCAATTAACAGCAATAGTTTGACCTCTGACTTTTTGGTAGCGGGTTTGCCTCTGACAAGGTGAGATACCACCTGCATGTTAACAAATGCTGGGCTGGTAGAAGGGATGCTCTGTAACAGCTGCGTCCCAAATCAAAGCACAACGCTTATGCGCAAAGTGATGCATGGGCAGATGGAGTCGGGTTATGAAGTATTTTATGGTCTGCAAAAATATTACTGGAATTAGGATGGAATACAGGGCGGACCCGGTGGCGAAGCGGTTAACGCATCCACCTCACAGTGCAGAGGGTTGATTCCGATCCCTTTTGTCTTTGTTTATATCCGTCCTTCATGATAAACCACAACTGTTCTCTTCAGGTACACTTTGCAGCATGATACATGAAAATTGAAGTTCTACGTGACAATTCATTATAAGCCACACAGCCATTAATCCATCGCTGTTATCATGGCATGCACGCTTTTCATTTGCACTGCGGCACGGTTAGACCCATATTGATTTTTATCCCATTACCAACCAGCAGCTTTCCCTTTTGACATGCTGTAAGAAACATTTTCACCCTTTTTCCTTTGACTTCTTTTTGCAGAAAAAAAACCCACTATCACCATGGGACATCAGATCACAATAAAATGTCAAAAGCTGTCACTATTTGTCTTGTCAAATAAATAAATAAATAAATAAATAAATAAATAAATAAACATTCTACTTGAACAAAATCCCTGTTTGGCTAACCACGGATTGATTCCATTATAGTAATGGTCATAGCTAATAATAATAATAATAATAATAATAATAATAATAATAATAATAATAATCTAATCTCATTTTCCGTACCGCTTATTCCTCATTAGGGTCACGGGGGTTGCTGGAGCCTATCTCAGCTGTCTTCTGCACGAGGCGGGGGACTGAATTGGTTGCCAGCCAATCGCAGGGCACACAAAGCCATACAACAGTCACTCTCACACCTAGGGACAATTTGGAGTGGTCATTCTGCCTGCCATGTATGTTTTTGGAGTGTGGGAGGAAACCGGAGGACCCGGAGAAAACCCACGCGGGTCCGGGGAGAACATGCAAACTCAGGGAGGCCAGACCGGGAAGCGAACCGGTGAACTCTTCACTGTGAAGCCGGTGTGCTAACCACTCGACTACCGGGCCGCCCAATAATAATGATAATAATAACAACAACAACAACAACAATAATAATAATAATAATAATAATAATAATAATAATAATAATAAAGAATATGAATAATAAAGACGATGAATAATAAATAAATACATGTACATAAATACAATACATGTACATGTATGTATATACGTCCGTACGTACATACATACATACATACATACATACATACATACATACATACATACATACATACATACATACATACATACATACATACATACATACATACATACATGGAAACAAAATCTCCATGATTTTAAGTCGTTTGCATGATGCAACAACCAACCAAACAAACAAACGAATGAATGAACGAATGCACACATAAATGAAAAAATAAATAGACAATCAATCAAATAAATAAATAACTAAATAAATAACAAGTAAATATACAATAAAATAAACAACCAAGTAAATAAATAAATACTTACATACATACATACATACATACATACATACATACATACATACATACATACATACATACATACATACATACATACATACATACATACATACATACATATATACATAAACATCCTACTTGAACAAAATCCCGAATGTTTGGCCAACAACGGATTGATTCAATTACAGTAATAGGAGATGGTCATAGCTAAGAATAAGAATAAGAATAAGAATAAGAATAAGAATAAGAATAAGAATAAGAATAAGAATAAGAATAAGAATAAGAATAAGAATAAGAATAAGAATAAGAATTGAAAAGAAGTCCAAGATGGCGCCCGAGTAGGCAGCCTCAGCAAGTGCTCTCATGAGCCTTGCTTTTTTTGTTGTTTTTGTCTTGTTTGTGTTTTCTTTTGTCACTTTGTGTTGTTGTGCATCATGTGGAATGGATAGATTGTTTTTCAGCATTTTTGACCATGACATTCATCAAGGAGGAGACTGTGCTGAGCGGTTGTGCCTTTTCGGCAGCATGAATATGCCAGTACTGTTTTTGAATGGGAGGAATGTCGGTGCCATTGTGCTTTTTTGCGCCTGTAATGGGCAGCATCTTCACAGCCCCGCTTTGTTCAGCGGAAAGGTCGGTGCTGTTGGACAGTCTGCGGCTGGATGGATGCATGGCTTGAGGAGCCCGCGATAAGACTCGACCCCCTCCCCACTATCCTTATCAAGTCCTGCCTACCCTCTCTTCTCCCATTTATTTCTACTATTATTCACTCCTCATTATCAACTGGAATTGTTCCTATCCCACTCAAAACCGCAGCTGTCACTCCAATCTTGAAAAAACCTGGCTCAGACCCAAACGATTTCAATAACCTACGTCCAATTTCCCACCTTCCATTCATCGCCAAAATTCTTGAAAAGACAGTTGTTTCCCAGCTTCACTCACACCTCACTCACAATAACCTCTACGAACAATTCCAGTCTCGTCCGCCTCCTCCTGCTTTCCTCCCACGTCCAAAAAAGCTTTCTCTTTTCAGTCAGCCGCCTCCTCTTCTCACTGTTCCAAATGCCCCGAAAAAAAAAGTGATTCACGTGGCCGCAGGCTCCCCATGCCGCATCCATCCAAGTTTGAGCGCAAGCCTTTAAGTGCCAATTTTGGGTCGTCATTGAAACCGCTTTGACAGTACAAAGTGCTATTTTTCACACGATCCGTTTGCTGGAGATGAAAAGTTAACTGGTGTTTTATGGACATTGAGGTGTCTATTTGGGCACCGACTGGATTGGTCACGTTCAAGAGGTCTTTGTCCTGTTTACAGGCAATCTGGAACATTTTTCAGCGCTCAGCGGGGTGCTTTGGAAGCTCATTTGTCAGTCAGGCCAACACGCCTGAAGAGGTTGTCTGGTCCTGATGAATGAAGGAGTGTGGTGCCTTGCTCCTTACACGGCCATCCATCAGCTTCAGTACACGTACACCATTAAGTCCGCATTGCTGATTTCAGAGCGGGAATCATATAGCTGGTACGAAACAGGTATGTTCCTTTTCAAAAATGACAGCGTGACGTAAACGTTTGAGATTGACATCAGATTTTAAAAATCATTTTACGCCACATTGGATTGTACATGGTGTGAATTGAGCTGCTCTAGTTACCATGGCAACCATGGGCCGCTTTTGTTGTTTGTTTGCAGTGGTTGATGAAAGCTAAAGCTACTGTTTCGCTTTAGTAATATACAGGTTGCGAGTACATTTCAGCCGTTTTTGAATTGCCGTTCCTGTCGGTTGTTACACCCCCTGCAATCTCATCAAACGTCACGTGTGGCGCACCGAGTCCCATTTTTATTGAAAGTATGCATCAACAAAAGATACATCGGTTGGTTACTTGTGATGACTCGGCTGGGAAAATATCCCAAGATGCATTAGAGGGTTTGCTGAGTATTCAATTAAAAGGTTTCATCACCCAGCCTCTGCCTGACATCTGCACCCTTTCCATCTAAACATGACATTGAATTCACCAACGGTCATAGATTCATCTCCAGATACGCTTTGCTATCACAGGAGCTTCTGGATCCTATCGCTCTGTCGTGCGCCACTCTCCTCCCCCACCACGTTCACCACCACATCACCCTCCCTCTCCACTTCAATTAACAGCAATAGTTTGACCTCTGACTTTTTGGTAGCGGGTTTGCCTCTGACAAGGTGAGATACCACCTGCATGTTAACAAATGCTGGGCTGGTAGAAGGGATGCTCTGTAACAGCTGCGTCCCAAATCAAAGCACAACGCTTATGCGCAAAGTGATGCATGGGCAGATGGAGTCGGGTTATGAAGTATTTTATGGTCTGCAAAAATATTACTGGAATTAGGATGGAATACAGGGCGGACCCGGTGGCGAAGCGGTTAACGCATCCACCTCACAGTGCAGAGGGTTTGATTCCGATCCCTTTTGTCTTTGTTTATATCCGTCCTTCATGATAAACCACAACTGTTCTCTTCAGGTACACTTTGCAGCATGATACATGAAAATTGAAGTTCTACGTGACAATTCATTATAAGCCACACAGCCATTAATCCATCGCTGTTATCATGGCATGCACGCTTTTCATTTGCACTGCGGCACGGTTAGACCCATATTGATTTTTATCCCATTACCAACCAGCAGCTTTCCCTTTTGACATGCTGTAAGAAACATTTTCACCCTTTTTCCTTTGACTTCTTTTTGCAGAAAAAAAACCCACTATCACCATGGGACATCAGATCACAATAAAATGTCAAAAGCTGTCACTATTTGTCTTGTCAAATAAATAAATAAATAAATAAATAAATAAATAAATAAATAAATAAATAAATAAATAAACATTCTACTTGAACAAAATCCCTGTTTGGCTAACCACGGATTGATTCCATTATAGTAATGGTCATAGCTAATAATAATAATAATAATAATAATAATATAAGAATAAGAATAAGAATAAGAATAAGAATAAGAATAAGAATAAGAATAAGAATAAGAATAAGAATAAGAATAAGAATAAGAATAAGAATAAGAATAAGAATAAGAATAAGAATAAGAATAAGAATAAGACGTCTGTGTAAGCTCTCAGTCGTACAGGAGTGGTCCATCGATGAGAAGGTTTCTTCAGCCGTCATCTGTACAAAAGTGAAGGTTTCGGACGTTTCGCCTCCTATCCAAGAGGCTTTGTCAGCGAACTAAGTATACATCAATAAGAATAAGAATAAGAATAAGAATAAGAATAAGAATAAGAATAAGAATAAGAATAAGAATAAGAATAAGAATAAGAATAATAAATAAATAAATAAATAAATAAATAAATAAATAAATAAATAAATAAATACATGTTGCAGTAAGAAAACAGTCATCCGACTAAAGTGAGAATGTATTTGTACATGGTAACAGAATCTCCATGATTTTAAGTCATTTGCATGATGCAGCTGCTGGAACAGTAAAAAAAATATATTTTTGTGGGGGGGGGGGGGACAATAGAACCAATTACACTTTGGGCAAGGATCCAAGGATGACAAGTAACCATAATTGTCCATCATGCTTACTCGTTGGAGCACATTATTCCACGAGGTTTCCTAAAACGAAGCTCAACTTGATTGACAACATGTCTTACAATGTAATGACTAAGCAGTTCATTTACCATTGCTAGAAGCAGAGTAGGCGATGACTAGACGCTGAGAATCTCGGCCAAAAGCGGAGCATGGTACCTCGCTGTACGCCCAAACGCATGTTTACGTGTGCCCCTCCGGCGTGATTCCTCTCCGATTGAATCGATTCAGCCTCAGCTTATCTCATTAGCTTGTAGTGTGTAATCAATGGCATCGGGGCATTTGTTTCGGGAGAGCAACGCAGCGCGCGTTAGCGTGCAACTTAGAGCGTTGCGCAGCCGACAGTCATCTTCCGCGTTGAGGCCGCACGCTCGGCTGAATGTCAATGAAGCGAGACACTTGGCGTCGGTTCAAACGCTCACGTTGCAACATCCGCGAGACGTTTGGCGTGCCGAATTGCAAAACCCGCGCGTACACATTGCAGCCAGGAGTATTTCAGAGTGACAAACAACTTTGAAGTCGATGAAGTCCAGCCCAAAATTAAATCACGAGATGTTCAAAATTTGTAAGTGGCTTATCCTACTGTCTTCCCAAAGTCATCTCCACACCCTCTACCCATCATGTTTTACTTGCTACTCAACAATCACTCCACCGAGTCACATCAGGACCACAGATCACAGATGTAAAAGCAGGCACACAAGAGATACGTGCACGCGCTCACAAACACACACACGCATGTGCGCGCCTGAGGTCGAGCAGCAAATATCGTGTTTGCCAAATTCACAGAGCCACTTTAGATCTCACCACACATACCTCCACATCACACAGATGCGTCACAAATGATGATCACCAATGCTAAAAATACCCACGGTGCATTGCAAGGACTGGAACTATCGCTTTTCGTCTCTGTCTACACCAAAGATTTATATACATGTATTTTCATTTTTAAAACAAGCACTTTTTGCAATGATGTGTTCTCTAAGAATGTTTGGCAAGATTAACAACAGCATCCAGTATAAAAGGTGGGTTTAACAGGCATATTATAAGGGAAAAGATGACACGGATGTATTTGTATGACTCACAGATGCGACACTTGAGCGTGTGAGGTGGCACAGGAAATGCCATGCAATCAAAAACAATCACGCCAACACTGATACTGTCTGGCAGCTCAGCAATGCTGACCGTTTTTTTCCACTTTTCTTTCATACCTGATTTTTGTATCTCATAATTCTGATTATATTCTTAGAATTCTGACTTTAAAGTCCAATTTGATTAAAGTCAGAATTCTGACTAATCTCAAAAACCTGACTTTAAAGTCAGAATTTTGACTTTAATTGCAGAATTCTCACTTTAAAGTCAGAGTTCTGAGATTAAAGTGAGAACCTTGCCAACTTTTTTTTCTTTGGTGCCCCAAATCCTCTTTTGTCGTTTCCAGATTTTTAATTTGTGTGATGGTTTTTTACCTGGAAAATGTAATGTAAACAGCTCCCGCAGCCTATTATTTACAATGCATCATGCTCATCAAATTAAAAATGTGACTTGTCGTGAGGGTGCGTTACAAATATTCAAGCGTACTGTAATTGAATGCATGCCCAGCTCATTCACTCAAGTAATTCATCATATCTGAGATTACCTTCATTAATTTTACACCGAGACTGGCATCAGACAAATCCAAATCTTTCATTGCCATTTGTATTTCACAGTGTTTAGCTGAAATGATTGAACCATAGCAACAAATGAGTCCAGTTCATTCACCATTGCTGAATAGAAATCCCATCATGGTTCTAATTGTGTTTTCACGGCCTAGATTAGCAATATTATCCGATCTAACATCTTGTGAATCCGTTTAAAAAAAAAGATGATGCTACACACGTCTGTGTAAGCTCTCAGTCGTACAGGAGTGGTCCATTGATGTGAAGGTTTCTTCAGCCGTCATCTGTACTTCTTTGAAGGTGTCGGACGTTTCGCTTCTTATCCGAGAAACTTCGTCAGCAAACTAAAGTCTTACTGGTAGTTTAGGCCCTATATATATATATATATATACTCCTACTGTCCAGACACGGTGGTGCCGGACTCTGCTATGATAGGTCTCTGCTCTCAGGTTGAGTGGAGCAGAGGACTACTCCCTGCAGCTCCACTGATTGTTCCTATTGTTCTAACTAACTGTTAGTTTCTTGGATAAGAAGCGAAACGTCCGACACATTCAAAGAAGTACAGATGACGGCTGAAGAATGATGATGCTACATGCCATTGCGATATGTGATTATCTTATTCTGAGAGCGGGTGCCTATGGTCAGTGTCCAATGTATTTTATGCAGGAAACCCCAAAGAAAATAATTATTGTTGTTGTTTTTAGATAATATGCGGACATAATTGGAAATCAATCCGGAAGTGCAATGTGAAATTTTGAAAAATATCACTTGGACTGTGTGACTGATTCAACAAAGGAACGCGTAACCGTTAGCTCGTTGAACATCAGCCGGCTGTAACACAAAATCAAAATTAAAATCAGTCGGCCTCTCATTTTGAAAAGAAATATTTCTGAATTGAATTGAACAACGGGCGGCCCGGTAGTCGAGTGGTTAGCACACCGGCTTCACAGTGCAGAGGTCGCCGGTTCGCGTCCCGGTCCGGCCTCCCGGTGTGGAGTTTGCATGTTCTCCCCGGACCCGCGTGGGTTTTCTCCGGGTCCTCCGGTTTCCTCCCACACTCCAAAAACATGCATGGCAGGCAGATTGACCATTCCAAATTGTCCCTAGGTGTGAGTGTCAGAGTGACTGTTGTATGTCTTTGTGTGCTCTGCGATTGGCTGGCAACCAATTCAGGGTGTCCCCCGCCTCGTGCCCGAAGACAGCTGAGATAGGCTCCAGCAACCCCTGCGACCCTAATGAGGAATAAGCGGTACAGAAAATGAGAGAGATGAGAGAGAATTGAACAACGTCAGCTGAGAATTGAAGTCCCTGCAAACAAAGTTGACCCTGAGTTTGTGTTGGACTCCCTCCGCCGATTCGGCATCGTTGTCATCGATATGCAAAAGTTAAAACAATACAAGAAATTAAAAGTTAGCTGAGCGCCTCTGCGCACGGTGAAATGCATGCCACGCAGCAGCCCGACCACATTCATTATTTATCTTGCTTAATTATCCCCGGCAGGCGACAGCATCAGTCGGGCTCAGATGGTTCAATCAGAAGATGCTTCCACAGTGAGATTCTTGATGCCGTTGGGTGCATACACATGAGTCCCACCAAAAAAAGAAAAGAAAAGAAAAAAACATTTGGCGTGTCAATAAGAGAATGAAGAGAATGTGGCCGAATGGTGCAGACTTGCGACATGACTGGTTGGACGGAAACTTGTTCTTCATCAAAACTGGGGAGGATTTACAAAAAAAGCCTCAATCCTCCAACGAAGATAATTGTGAGAGCTTACTAGTTTTGGAAAATAGATTTTCCCCCCAAAACATTCTTTATCTTTGTGGTGCCTTCCTTTGCATTTACCTAATCTCCAAGTCATTACTGAAGCCGTCCCTGGAAGGTCAGATTTTTCTCACGCAGATGACTTAAAAAAAATGATCTTTTTGGACATGTTTGCTTTGTATCTATCCATTTTATTTTTTGGTGCCATTTTTGCATAATACTTCATTGACGATTTGCAAGGTGGTGGGTGGTAGTGGACCCCAAAAATGCAGGGTGTATTTGGCAAATTGTATTAAAATAAAGTCAGCAGGGACAATATCTCAAACAACAAAGTCACCAAAACAAAAAGATCCAAAGTAGCAAACAAAACCACGAATAAAACATGACAAGATAAAACAAAC
This sequence comes from Hippocampus bargibanti, assembly GCF_051943395.1. NCBI lineage: Eukaryota > Metazoa > Chordata > Actinopteri > Syngnathiformes > Syngnathidae > Hippocampus > Hippocampus bargibanti. Next base: position 7,439,301 of record NC_142747.1, on the reverse strand, counting down.
CTGACAGGGTCAAATAAACAATGACCCAACACTGAATGGACGTGTGCCTTTAACTGCCACTAATACACCTGTGCAGCTGCAGGCGGGGCCCGACAGTGCTACCTGTTGGTCGCAACCCGAAACATGACAACTTCCAAAATTATTTCAAAGTGTGTTTTTACTTACTTTTGTAGCCTTTTGCTTCATACACTGAAGTAACACATTTTACACAATTCATTCGATCATCTCTACAGCAGTTTGGTTCCATTAATATCAAGGTAGCATCGTTACACATAGAGGTACTGTCAAGTATACGGAAGTTGCACTGTAAGATTTTATTCATTCCTCTAGAATTAAGCACACCACAAACGACACATATGAATTCTATTAAAGTTTAAACAGCATGTCTTGTTTCTTTCCTAACAATCAAAACCAAAAAGTCTTTATTCTATAGTTCGGTGAGTCAGTCATAAATTAGGCTATAGCGGGTGCCATTAAAACTTGAAGGATCGACCTTGGGCTGTTTAAAGAGTCCTCCGTGTTTATTGTGTCGCATCCGAAAGATAAGGGCAGACTTTTGACAAGGGTTGACCTCTGTCATTATGTCAAATGATTATGTCTCCGCCTCTGGTGACCTCAGGCTGCCCGTGGTTAGATAAAAATTTATTGTGGCTACTGTACGGTGTGTGCCGAAAGCGAAGGGTCCACCAGACCATGCCGACTGCAGGCTAAAGTCTTCTGCCTCCTATTCGCTGTAATTGAATCAATCTGGGGAGAGGTGATGAGGAGTGGGGGTGGGGCGTGACGTCTCTGCTGTTTTTATTCACTGTATGTGTATGTGTGTGTTTGTGTTTTATTTGTGTGAGAGAGAGAGAAAGCTCGAGGAGCTTTGCTCATTGTTGTTTCTTTTTGCCTGTAGACTGTACAATATGTGTTTTTGTGGGGGTGGGCGTCTTTATATTAATACGCCGTGTGACTGCGCCTCCAGTAGCGTCCAACTGTCTCCTAATCTTTAGCAGGCCTGATGAATGTGAACACAAGTGACACTGCACCGCCAGCTATCCCGAATACTACGTCCTATTTCCCAGACAGCGGCACTTGCCTGAGGCTGCGTGGCCAAGTACAAATACACATAATGAGATTATGCAAAACAAACCAAAAAACAATAAATCATAAAGAATAAAGGGAGGAGGGTGATGGGTGGGGGTTACATATGAATAGCTTGGCACGAGTGACTGAATTTTTAAACAGCTACACGGGCAAATATTAAATCATATAGCTTATTTAACCTTGACACAAATAAATAGGAATTTAAGTTGAACACATTTTTTTCAAGACAATATAACTTGATTTCCTCTATAATCTGTTTTTTGAGTCATAAATGGAACCAAACAATGAACGTGAATGTGTCAAAGATCCACTTCAGGGTTGTTGGTGAATATCTATATTATAATGAAAGAGAAACAAAGACAAAGAGAGAGAGAGAAAGAGAGAGAGAGAGAGAGAGAGAGAGAGAGAGAGAGAGAGAGAGAGAGAGAGAGAGAGAGAGAGAGAGAGAGAGAGAGAGAGAAATACAGACAGAGCGATAGAGAGCGCTAGAGAGTGATAGAGAGCGATAGAGAGCCATAGGGAGCGAGAGAGAGCGCTAGAGTGATAGATAGATAGATAGATAGATAGATAGATAGATAGATAGATAGATAGATAGATAGATAGATAGATAGATAGATAGACAGACAGACAGACAGATAGATAGATAGATAGATAGATAGATAGATAGATAGATAGATAGATAGATAGATAGATAGATAGATAGATAGATAGATAGATAGATAGATAGATAGATAGATAGATAGATAGATAGATAGATAGGTGTACTGTCATGTACGGTATAATAAAGTTGTTTTATTTACCTTTGTGATGGTCGTTGATGTAGTTGCCTCTTGATGATATCCGAGTGAAGTTGCCGTACTTTCTCGGCGATAATACCCTCACTCACACGGTCCCCTGCTAGCTGCTTTTCATTTATTCAAATCAATAGAAGTTTTTTGACCTCTTCGATTGCCTCAGATCGTTGTTTAGACAACACAGAAACACCCTTAGCCACACGTAGCAATGGTCGATTTAGCGTACTGGTACTGGGACGCTAAGTCGCAGAAGTGGTGCATAACTCCAGCCTCAGGTATTTGGAAAACTTTATATATTCATATTTTATTATTGAAAACTTTTTTTCATTCATTCAATGTGCGCCTTATACTTCGGTGTGCCTTACATATGGAAAACGTTTGAAAATACACCATTGATGTGGGGTGCACCTTATACTCTGGTACACCTTATACACCGGAAAATACGGTATTTGTGGGCCGAAAGCGATGAATACAGATGACATGACAAGATGTCCCTGTCCTGAAATGAGATATGGATGCTCGTTGCTGACATTGGCGCACTGAGCAAAACTAAATATATGCACAGTCAAAGAGTGCGGTGCCACAGGAGTGTGCTGACACCAGTGTTGCAAACACCTGGGGGCAACATGCGCGCATATTCGGTATGTACACAGCGCACATTCTTTTCGCTGCATAGAAGCTAGAGAACCAGAAGATATTTTTATGCGTTAGCCGTATCAGAAAAAAATGAGACGCAGATTTAAACAGTGGCAGTCGGATTAACTGAGGATGCTGTTTTTCAGAGATGTGTTGTTTCATCGGATGCATTGAATGAGGAGAGATCGCAGTCTGGTTTATTTCCACCACCCGGCGTGTCAGTGGCAGCACAGGATTGAAATTACTCTCGCATTGCATGCGAACGTGTGTAATTATTTCTAAAATGAGATGAACTGAATGTTACACTGATGAGTAAATACGATGAGTTTCATTCAAGTGTGGCGCATGTCATGCTGGGTGTCAGCTGCCTGCCACCGGACCAGTAAGAACTTCCTAGCATTTTGACTGATGTGTACCGACACATGACTAAGAATTTAAAATTGGACTTTAGACCCTTGGCACTATATTCGCACCATGCAAGATTTTCCGACGCTATGAAATGTGTGAATCTGCTGCAAAATTACACAGAGTCCCACCATCCGTCCATTTTCCATTCCGCTTATCCTCACAAGGATCACGGGGTTGCTGGAGCTTCTCGCAGTCGCCTTTGGGTAGTAGGCGGGGGACACCTTGAACCGGTTGCCAGTCACAAATAACCATCCACACTCACACCTTGGGACAATTTAGAATATTTAATCAGTCTGCCAGACTTGTTTTTGGAATAAGGGAGGAAACCAGAGTTCCACGAGAAAACCCACAGACGCCTGGGGAGACCATGCAAACTCCACACACAGGCAAGCCGGAGCTGGAATTGAACCCAGTACCTGTGCATTGTGAGGTTTATGCGATAGCCGCTGGTACAACGGGTCAAGCTATTGTTAACATAGTGGCGCAGGTAAATAAATAGTTTGATAGACTACAGGAAAATAAATAAAAATACATATTAAAGTCAATCTGGCTTGCAGAGGCAACGTCAGAAATGCAGCAGGCCGTAAACTATATTTATTGTAACCATGATATATTTGTATTCTGACTTTTACAACGATGTACTTTTTCCCGCCACTGAGAATATCATGGCAAAAAAAACAGCTGAAAAAAGCTGTTGAGGATCTCAAAGTACATCCCATCGCAAAGAGTCAAAATCTTCCTTGGCAGGTAACAGAAATAGGAATTGTACAGCCCACTCAGGCTCCCCCTTTTTTCCTGCGCCTCTTTTTGTTTGCCTCTACAGACAAGTTGTTAAGAGAGGAAAAGAGAGCGCACTATTCCCCTGGGTCGTGAGTGAAAGTGGGTCTGTCAGGTTTTGAGCTTGAGAAAACTCCCGGCAAGGTATGCATGCAGCTTTGTCATGAAATTCGACCCTTGTCTTATTTATACGTCAAACTGAGAATGAATAGTTTTTAGCTCTCACAATCGGTCATTTTCAGCGAGAGGACTTTATGTCGCCTCATCTGAGCATGCTCATCCATAGGATTATCACCCCATCATTTTCATCGAGACCCTTCTTGTTCTACTTGTGCTTCCCAAATCCTTCCCTGCAGCAGGCATGCATGCAAGACAGCCTCCCCTCTCGGTCGTGTACCCCACCCCCCCCCCGGTCGCGCATAAGCAAGGGACAAAGATGGCAATCTCCTCCTCGTCGCCTGATCAGCATGGAAATTGCCTCATGTCTGTCAAAGCGCTTTTGCATCCTTTCAAATGGGACCGGATCAGATAGAGGAAAAGGGCAGATACATCCATCTTTATTTTTTTCCTTTACCTTTTCAGCGACTTCAGTGTACGGCGGCTCTTCTCGCTGAATGCGTGCGGCAGGCGAGCAGGACTCCCCCCATTCATTCCTGGTGCTGTCCCTGCTGTGTTTTGCGTCCCACTTGCTACGGCATTCAAAGCATCCTTTCCTTGTATTCCTTAACCCACGTGATGGTGACTTTTTCCCCATCCGTTGGACTCGCAGGATGCTTTCCTTTCTCCCGTGTTGGTTTATTCAGTGGGTCCGTACCCCTTCTATTTCTCGCTCCCTCCCTTCTGCTTTTGTCCTCGTCCGTTTCTCTCCTGCCGGTTGGCTGGCGGGCTGCTGCACTGTGAAGTCGACTGCTCTATCGAGACGGATGATGCGACTGTACGCGTGCAAAGGCATATGTGAATGTGCTTATGATAAGAGGTGGTGGGGGCGGAATGGTAGTGGCCGTGGGGAGGGGGGCGAAAGTAGCTCGAAGCTGAGACTGAGACCTTCCCTCCCTTCCCGAGATGAGCTTTCTAATGGCATGTACCATTAAAATCTCAGAAGAGGGTGACTTGCCGCTCGATGGCGGGGTGGGGTGGGGGGGATGTAGAGGGAGTGTGAGGGGAAAAAAATCGACGATGGAAAAGACGGCTGGTGACAAAACACATAAAGACAGCCCTGTTTAAAATCTAGTGAACCCTCCCCCCATATCCCCCCACCTTCCTCTACCTCGGCATGTCTGTCACTGTAAGAGCCAGACATCCTCAGATTATTCCCATTTTAATGGTTTCCTATGGGAAAATGTTTTTTGGGATACACACTTTTCACCTTACACACTCTGTCTGGGAACCAATTAAGTTCGTAAGTTGAGGTCTCACTGTATATACAGTGATACCTCAGTTTACGACTTAATTGGTTGCCAGAAAGTGTGTGTAAGGCGAAAGGTGTATCTTCCAAACATTAATTTTCCATTAAAAATGAGAATAATCCGTTTCCAGGTCCCTATAAAACATCATTTTCTACTAAATAAGCCTTAAAACCACACAAAATATACATTCTTTTATATGTAATAAATGTGCTATTGTATTGTAAATAAAGAAATAAACTGTACTGTCTAAAAAAGTCATTTTATTTACCTATATGATGGTCGTTGTAGTTGCCTCTTGATGATATCCGAGTGAAGTTGCTGTACTTGGTGATAATATCCTCACTAACACAGTCCCCTGCGAGCTGCTTTTCGTTAATCCAAATCAAGAGAAGTTTTTCAACTTCTTCTATTGCCCTATTGCCTGAGACTGTTGCTTAGACAACACAGTAACACCCTGAGCCACATGTAGCTATGGTTGACTTAGCATACTGGTACTGGGACGCTAAGTCACACAAAAGCACACACCTTGTCGGTGTTTTTCGATGATCACCTTCTTCTGCTCGACCGTAATTTTCTTTTGTGTCTTCTTTTTGTGTCTTCGGCTGAACACTAGCCTGTGGTGTAGTTTTTTCGGTCCCACAATAGCAAAAGTACTCCACTCGAGAGCAAACCACATCTGCACACAAAGGGGGTGTGGAAAACTAGTCCGCAACCCACCGTGGCTCTGTTCGACCATGTGGTTTGGTGTTCATCCGCCGAAAACTAGTCCACCGAACTATATATATATATATATATATATATATATATATATATATATATATATATATATATATATATATATACAGTAAAGTCTCGTTATATCGATATTCAAGGGAGTCCGAAAAAATATCGATATAACCGGGACTATCGATATATCAGATCCTGCGCCGAACTGCATTAAACAAAAGCCACCAAAAGAGGGTAGCCAAGCGCCATATAAGAAACGGAGCTGGCCATTAGCTCCCTTTTTTTTGGGTCAGAGATGTTCCCCCAATGTTGCCTCAAAATGGCACATATAATTCTTTAATGATTGTAAACATGTATGCTTTAATCTTCAGAACTACAGTGTATTTGAAACATATGTAACGGAGTTGTACACTTAGGTTATTAAATTATGAAGGAAGTGACGCAACGGCGCACAGTGTGGCACTATGTCCCGCCCATAGTTTCCAGAACAATCTCGAGGAGATTCAGGGTGAGTCGCAATTTTCTGTTGGTCTTGATTAACGCGCATTTTCATGAAAATATCTTATTTTGTTTCCCCTTTTTTACTGTCTAGTGTTATCTAATTAGTTCCCTTATTCATTCGAGTCCAGATTACTTTTTGTGTCATTATTTACTTCACGTTTTGTCGAGTGGAACTTAGGAATATGCGCTTTTCTATCGCAGTTAATCACAAGACGAAACCCATGCGACTTCACCCATCCCTTCTGCCATACTGTGTTGCAGGTAATAATTGTTTCATTTCGTTTTTATTGAACAATATTTAGTTTCTTGTGTCGTGTCTCATTTGCCCGTGAGTGTCCGTGGCTGGTTGAACTGTGCGCCAGCCATTACAAGCGCACCGCGTGTTCTGCCGAGTCTCCGCCCATGATGCGTTCAGGGACATCTTGTAAATAACAGTGAACTTGTGTTGTATTCTCTTTTTCTGTAAATAACCACTATACGATCACACGTTGTTAATTCTGTTTTGTTATCTACAATGTTTTGCATTTGAGAACAATCTCGAGGAGATTCAGGTTAATCACAAGACGAAACCCATGCGACTTCACCCATCCCTTCTGCCATACTGTGTTGCAGAAATAAAAGAAATAAAAAGACACATCCACGCGTCTCGTCTTCATTAATACAGCAGCATCGTGGAGATGAAGACAGTCACTGTTGTGACACCCGTAACATTGGTGCCGTGACCCGTCGATCACAAGTGACTCTCCACTTCGGACCGGGACCGCGATGCTGCACAGTGTCTTCATCCCATCACTCGGTGGACGGTGTGTCGACCCCGTTCTTTAAATTGTGTGTTGATTGTCTGAGCTGCTGTTTTGCAATTGCTGTGTTTTTTTTTTTCTGTAAGTTTTTTTTGTGAAGTTTGAGAATGAGCTCCTTCCAAGAGACATTTAGCACACCTTTTAATAAGTGTATTGGTAGAGGTAGAGGCATCCCGACCATGTTACAGGTGTGGAGTCCCATTCAGAGTGATGTAGTAGAGGGGAATGGGCAGGTTCTAGCTGAGGCCACTTATGTTAGTGGGGACAGAGTTCCTTCCCAGACCCAGTGTAGTACATCTCAGACGAGCGCACAGACTCCTGACACACCAGTGACAGATCCCTTACCCCAGTCACCTGACGTAGTTGGTCAGATGAGTGACATAATTAGACACATTGGCCAGCAGCTGGCAGACAGCATTGTTGCACATCTCAGCCCAACACATAACGTCCCCATGCATAACACCTCATTCCCACATGACACGCCCATTGACACAACAACACAAAGTCTTGACTCATCACAAGTTCTGATACTACCGCACAGGAAAGTTCGCGAACCCCCGACTTTCAAGGGTGACCACACTGATCAAATGAATGTAGATGAGTGGGAAGACCTAATGAGGAACTACATAAGGAGAGCAAAAGTAGCTCCTGAGCATCAGGCAGAGGAAATCCTCATGAACATCAGCGGTAGAGCTAAAGATGTTGTCAAGGTTAGCACAAGAAACAGTGGAGTTGATGTAACCCAGAACCCAAATGCCATCTATAGCCTTCTTCGCAAGCATTTTTCTACTGCCCCTTGTTCACCTCTCCCTCTAGCAGACTTTTACACCACGCTGCCCAGGGATAAGGAGGCCCCATATGACTACTGGTTGAGGCTTAACAACGCAGCTGAAGTTGCCACCAATCGTCTCAAAGAACAGGGCAGAGATTTCGACTGTTCTTCCCTCGACGTAACACGGATGTTTATTAAAAATTGTCCATCCAAAGATCTTTCCATGACATTTAGGTCAAAAACAGTGGATAAATGGTCGGCAGTTGAGGTCCAAGCCATCCTGGATGAGTACCAGACAGAAATGAGTCCCAGGACTGCCACTCCAGCTGCGGCGAACAGTCAACCCATTCATGTAAATAAAAGTGAAATGCTTCAGAATACAGCATGTCAGGACAACGATAAAATATCCCACTCAGCCAGGCCACCCGACTCCGCAAATCTTGAGCGTGTCATTTCCATGCTGGAAAGAGTTTTGCTGCAAGGAGCTAACAATCCCTCTGCCTCTGGTAGACGCAAGTCAAGGCTTCCAATGGTGGACGGTTTGAATAAGCTACCATGTGCTGTCTGTGCTAGCGCTGACCATTCTGCGCTTATTCACTGCCGCGAAAAAAGACTTTGTTTTCTGTGCTTTTCACCTGATCACTCCAGACGCAACTGCCCCACACAAGTGCAGCCCACAAGATCACTACTGTCGGGAAACTAATGTCTCCGCATCCAAGGGAGTATGATGCGGATGAAGTTCATGACCCTCCCAACAGTTCGACAGATGATCTTGATTCGATATTAGAGTCCCTCACTTCCAGTGTCCCCACGGAGAAGACTGTTATCTTCCAAGGCACACACAAGGTCCTGAAGTCAGATAGCTTGTTCTACACCACTGCCACTGTCGCAGGCATTTCCCTGACCGCAATGATTGACAGCGGCTCTACTGGTTGCACATTGAGTGAGTCGGCTATGGCACGATTGTTAGTGTGCAACCCTAACATCAAACGTTACTCTGCAGATGACGTTGTCATTGTAGGATGTGGTGGTCATCAGGTGACGCCTTCGGCCATATGTGATTTGGAAATAGTCGTGTACAATTGCAAGCTAGCTGTGCCCATGTTTGTGGTGCCTGGACAAACCGACGACATAATTCTTGGCAGCAATGCCATTAAGAAAATCCTTCACCTGATGCGGAAGACTGAAGGCTATTGGCGGCTCATGTCAGAGCCCGGTAGTTCGATTGATGATGACTCCCACCACTTTTTCTCACTGCTTTCCAACACAGAGAAATGGAGGGGTGGAACGATTCCTGACAAAGTTGGCACGCTGAAGTTGCAGCAATGTGTGATGTTGCAACCAGAGAGTGAACATCTTGTTTGGGCTAAGCTTCCCGCCTGCGCACCAATGTCAGTTGGCAGCACGGTCATAGTTGAACCAACTCAAGCAAGGTGCAGATCCAGGAAGATTCTGGTTGGCCGGATTATCACACCGATGTGGGGCGATGGATGGCTCCCAGTGAGGGTCATCAACCCCTCGACTGAAAAAGTGGTGTTGAGAAGAAACACAAAGCTGGCAGATGTATTTCCCTGCATTGCGACAGAAGACTTGTCTGAACCTGACAACATCCAAATTATGTCCCAATCTGTTCAGAATGCCACCGCAAGGCCAAGGTCCAAAGAAGACATCAAAATAGCACTGGACAAGCTTGGACTACATGATCTGGACTTGGATGCATGTGCTGTCTCCGATACGTGGAGGGACAGACTTTTCCAACTCATTGAGAGATATGAAGCAGTATTTTCACGGAACAGGATGGACTGTGGAGAGGCCTCTGAATTTGTGCACAAGATACACCTCGTGGATGAGAGACCATTCCGCCTGCCTTATCGAAGAGTGCCACCAAGTCAATATGAAAAGCTGAGAATGACTCTCAATGAGATGGAAGAAAAAGGCATTATTCGGAAATCCACGAGTGAATATGCATCTCCATTGGTCTTAGTGTGGAAGAAGAATGGGGAGTTGCGCATCTGCACGGATTTCAGATGGCTAAATGCGAGGACACAGCGCGATGCTCACCCATTGCCCCATCAGGCTGACGCTCTTGCCGCACTTGGAGGAAATGTCTTCTTCTCCACCATGGACCTCACCTCGGGATTTTATAATGTGCCCCTGTTTGAGGACCATAAGAAGTACACCGCCTTCTCGTCCCCATTTGGCCTACATGAATATAACCGGATGCCACAAGGCCTTTCGAACAGCCCGGCTACATTCATGCGGATGATGCTTTCCATTTTCGGGGACAAGAACTTCACCAGCCTCCTGTGCTATCTTGACGATCTCATGGTCTTTGGTCCGACAGAAGAGATTGCGCTTGAGCGATTGGAGATGGTTTTCTCCCGCTTGAAGAACCATAATCTGAGGCTTGCTCCGAAGAAGTGTCACTTTCTTCGGAGATCTGTGAAGTTCCTTGGCCATGTTGTCTCAGAGTCAGGGGTACGGACAGACCCTGAAAAGGTGGAAGCGATAAACAGTGTACAGGTACCAGACCTAATGGACAGTGATGGCCTCACTCCCTCGCAGAAGAAAATTAGATCTTTCTTGGGAATGGTGTTGTATTATCAGCACTTCATTGAGGACTGCTCCATCAAGGCCAAGCCCCTTTTCAAGCTCCTTTCAGGCCAGAAAACCCGTGGTAAGGCCAGACGCAGGTCGAAACCCACATCGGATGCATCAAGTCATGTGAAGTTGACACCGGCGGACTGGACCACTGAATGTCAAACTGCCTTCGAGACTCTGAAGCACGATCTGTCAAACAGTGTAACGTTGGCCCACCCTGACTTTGAGAAACCTTTCATCCTGGCAGTCGATGCATCGTTTGACGGCATTGGAGCTGTCCTCTCCCAGCTTCAGCCTGATGACAAGGTTGCGAGACCAGTGGCATTTGCGAGTAAAACGCTGTCACGAGCCCAATTGAACTACCCTGCACATCGGCTCGAATTTCTTGCTTTAAAGTGGGCCGTATGTGACAAGTTTTCCCACTGGCTAAAAGGCAGACATTTTACTGCATGGTCTGACAACAACCCCTTGACATATATCCTGACGAAGCCCAAACTAGATGCCTGCGAGCAGAGGTGGGTGTCGAAGCTGGCAGCATATGACTTTGACTTGAAGTACGTCCCAGGGCCCAAGAACATAGTGGCTGATGCACTGAGTCGAGAACCCTTCGTTCAGTCTTGCGTGAGCCATCGCCTGGTGAAAGAACCCTACCAATACCTACTCAATGGAGTCCAAGGGGTCGTGAATGAGACTGTACAGGATGCTTTCCGTTTCACCACCAACTGTCAGGCTGTCCACATGGCTGGTGATCATGATGGAGAAGTTTCCCAGGGAGAAGCTCCTGATCAGTCTTCTGGAAGTGCAATTGATGCGCAGGAGGTGTCTGCAGTTTTAGACGTCCATCAGACTGGCGGGACCTCTCGACTCCCTGGAGCAACCCCATTGTCACTACAGCTACCTGAAGAAGACCCTTCCATTGTCATTCCCCATAGTCAGTTACGTGACCTGCAGCACCAAGATTCAACAGTCAGCCGAGTCATGTTCTATGTGCAGCGACATATGAGACCTACCAAACATGAAAGAGCAGCTGAGACGAGCTGTGTTCTTTTGTTGCTGAGGCACTGGAAGAAGCTGAAAGTTCGTGACGGGACTCTTTACAGAGTAAGGAAAGATCGCCACATGAACAGAAGAGTCTTTCAGTTCGTCATACCTGGGTCTCTGAAACACCAAGTCCTACATGGTGTGCATGACGCGGCTGGTCATCAGGGCTGTTCTCGGACACTCTCCTTGGCTAGTGAACGGTTCTTTTGGACAGGGATGGAGAAAGACATTACAAAACATGTAAGGCAGTGCCAGAGGTGCATCTTGGGTAAGACCCCCGAGCCAGACGCCCGGGCACCCCTGGAGAACATCCGCACTTCGGCTCCAATGGAACTGGTATGCATTGATTTTTGGACAGCAGAGTCTGGCGACAAGAAAACCACCGATGTCCTCGTCGTCACCGACCACTTCTCAAAGTTGGCTCTCGCCTTCCCCTGCAGGAACCAATCAGCAAAGCAAGTTGCCCGCTGCCTGTGGGACAAGTTCTTCTGCATTTATGGGTTCCCCAAAAGGATCCATTCGGATCAGGGAGCCAACTTTGAGAGTAGACTCATCAAGGATCTTCTTGAGATGGCAGGGGTGCATAAGTCCCACACAACACCGTATCATCCCATGGGTAATGGCATCGCAGAAAGATTCAACCGGACCCTTGGAGGGATGATCAGAACACTTCCCCCAAAGTCTAGGTCCAAATGGCCACAAATGTTGAATATGTTGACTTTCTGCTACAACTGCACAGTACATGAGACGACGGGCTTTGCGCCATTCTATTTGATGTTTGGACGTGTCCCTCGCTTGCCCATTGACATCATGTTCCACCATGTCTTGGAGAACGCCAATGTTGTCAGTCACAATGAGTTTGTGAGCACCTTGAAGAGAGACCTTTCTGAAGCCGTGCAAATTGCTCAACAGCATGCAGCCAAGGAACAGACCCGCCACGCCCAGATCTACAACCGCAAAGTCAAGGGGTCGCCATTGGCTGTTGGTGACAAGGTGCTACTAGCCAATCGAGGCGAGAAGGGCAAGCGGAAGGTTGCGGATCGTTGGGAGTCAACCCCTTATGACGTGGTGTCTGTGAAGCCGTTGATCAATGTGTACAGGATCCGAGATGATGCCACAGGCAGAGAGAAGGTCGTACACAGGAACTTACTGCTCCCGGTTGACTTCTTGACATTCTCTGGGCAGGTGGAGCCTGGTTCGTGTTCAGAGGGGTCAGAGATGGACGCACATTGTGGGAGTGACAAAAGCTCAGTCCCTGATGATCAGGAGGACACTCAGCTGCGCACTGAGAACTGGGTCATGCAGTCTCCAGCTCAGACAGAGGAACATGAGCACTTCTCTTCAGAGCATGATTCCGCCGATGCATGTCGAGGGGATGTCAGTGAGAGAAGTCTGTCAGCAGGCCATGATATCCACACACAGACTGAACTTTCCACAGACCCGGTGTTTGACATAGCACGCTCGACCCCTGACTCACCCCCAGATGAGACTGAACTTGAGGCGGTAATTTGCACACAACCACAAGACACACAGGGCCCCATCAATTTCACGAGATGTGGTAGGACAGTTAAACCCCCTGACAGGCTGATATGTGAAATGTCCTATCAGAGAGTCGGGATGCCAACATTAATGTGGGTTTAATATGACCATTTGATTTTTTTTTTTTTTTTGGGTTTGTGCTGTGTGCCAATTGTCGCCATTATCTTTATGGCTTCTCAGTAACGGGTGTTGTTATGTGCTGTTTTGTGAAATGTAAATGGCATTTCTACTAGTCTGTGATAGGATGGGTTTTGAACCACCCTATTCCTTCACACTTCTGAAAGAAGAATTCCTATGATTGACTTCCTTGTACATCCTTGCCCGATAACCTTGTCTATTTTGCCTGTTGGTCTTTCTGTTGTCTTCCGTGTGTATGTTGCCTCACTTCTGCATAATTTAAGGGGGGTGTATGTAACGGAGTTGTACACTTAGGTTATTAAATTATGAAGGAAGTGACGCAACGGCGCACAGTGTGGCACTATGTCCCGCCCATAGTTTCCAGAACAATCTCGAGGAGATTCAGGGTGAGTCGCAATTTTCTGTTGGTCTTGATTAACGCGCATTTTCATGAAAATATCTTATTTTGTTTCCCCTTTTTTACTGTCTAGTGTTATCTAATTAGTTCCCTTATTCATTCGAGTCCAGATTACTTTTTGTGTCATTATTTACTTCACGTTTTGTCGAGTGGAACTTAGGAATATGCGCTTTTCTATCGCAGTTAATCACAAGACGAAACCCATGCGACTTCACCCATCCCTTCTGCCATACTGTGTTGCAGGTAATAATTGTTTCATTTCGTTTTTATTGAACAATATTTAGTTTCTTGTGTCGTGTCTCATTTGCCCGTGAGTGTCCGTGGCTGGTTGAACTGTGCGCCAGCCATTACAAGCGCACCGCGTGTTCTGCCGAGTCTCCGCCCATGATGCGTTCAGGGACATCTTGTAAATAACAGTGAACTTGTGTTGTATTCTCTTTTTCTGTAAATAACCACTATACGATCACACGTTGTTAATTCTGTTTTGTTATCTACAATGTTTTGCATTTGAGAACAATCTCGAGGAGATTCAGGTTAATCACAAGACGAAACCCATGCGACTTCACCCATCCCTTCTGCCATACTGTGTTGCAGAAATAAAAGAAATAAAAAGACACATCCACGCGTCTCGTCTTCATTAATACAGCAGCATCGTGGAGATGAAGACAGTCACTGTTGTGACACCCGTAACACATATTCATAACTGGATGTGTAACAAGAAAGCATATTATCCAAATCTGAAGCCATTGTTTCGATTCACAAGCAATGCAAGATGTCTTGGCGTGAAGTCATTTTTATTTGCATTTGAATAAAAAGTGACATCGGCTGTCCTTTAATACACAGTATGGAATGTTAATAATTTTCAAAATCATCGCGCTTCAGCAGACAAAACAAGAAACATTGTTGCAAAAAACGATTGCATTCATATACAGTACAGTGGGCATGTACATAACACAACAGGGAAACTGCAACGCTTACATCTTACTGTATTATGTATACAATTTAAAAAAGTCATCAATCTTCTTCTGCTTCCCATTTTTACCTTTTAACACAAACACTTCAATCTCGTCTGCTACACACGAGCTAGCGTCTGAAAATGAAAATGGCTCCTGACCAAGGCGACCAATGGCGCGACTGATGGCGTTACACGTAACCAAGACACGTGACCAAGTTGACCAATGGCGCGACCGATGGCGTGTCACGTGACAAAGTCACACGGCCAAGTCGACCAATAGCGCGACTGATGGCGGCTCATGTGACCAAGTCGACCAATGGCGCGACCGATGGCGGCTCACGTAACAAGACACGTGACCAAGTTGACCAATGGCGCGACGGATATATCGATATAAACAACAAAAATGGCCGGCGGGGGATGAAAAGGAGCACCGTAATAACCGGATTATCATAATAACCGGGTATCGTACTAAACGGTACTAATTATACATAAAGACTAGAAATGTGCAAGGGAAATGAAAATAGTATCGTAATAAGCGGTACTATCGATATAACCGATATCGATATAACAAGACTTTACTGTATATATATATATATATATATATATATATATATATATATATATATATATATATATATATATATATATATATATACACAGTAAAGTCTCGTTATATCGATATCGGATATATCGCTAGTCCCGGTTATATCGATATTTTTTCGGACTCCCTTGAATATCGATATAACGAGACTTTACTGATATCCTATATTGTGCTGGCTACACGCTCACCAACCACTACTTTGCAGTCACTGATTTCCTTCAGATGGCGCCGTTGACACAAAATGTATATATATATATATATATATATATATATATATACAGTAAAGTCTCGTTATATCGATATTCAAGGGAGTCCGAAAAAATATCGATATAACCGGGACTATCGATATATCCGACCCTGTTTGCATGTAATTTTCTCCGTGCGTGCATAGAAATAGTATCGATATAACCGGGACTATCGATATATCCGATATCGATATAACGAGACTTTACTGTATATATATATATATATATATATATATATATATATATATATATATATATAGAGAGAGAGAGAGAGAGAGAGAGAGAGAGAGAGAGAGAGAGAGAGAGAGAGAGAGAGAGAGAGAGAGAGAGAGAGAGAGAGAGAGAGAGAGAGAGAGAGAGAGAGAGAGAGCCTATATTGTGCCGGTCCCAAGCCCGGATAAATACAGAGGGTTGTGTCAGGAAGGGCATCCGACGTAAAAAAATTTGCCAAAACAAATATGCGAATCAAACCTACGAATCCCATACCGGATCGGTCGAGGCCCGGGTTAACAACGGCCGCCATTGGTACTGTTGACCTTCAGGGTGCCAGTGGAAAATTGACTACTGTTGGTCGAAGAAGGAGAGGAGGGAGGTGTGCCCGGAGGAAAAGAGATGGAACGCCAAGAGTATCGACTTAGGAACTTTGAATGTCGGAACAATGACAGGTAAAGGTCGGGAGCTGGTTGACATGATGCAGAGAAGGAAGGTAGACATACTGCGTGTCCAGTAGACCAGGTGGAAAGGGAGCAAGGCTAGAAGCTTAGGGTCAGGGTTTAAGTTGTTCTATCATGGTGAAGACAGAAAGAGAAATGGAGTTGGGGTTATCTTAAAAGAGAAGTTTATTCGGAATGTCTTAGAAGTAAGAAGAGTATCACATAGAATGATGAGTCTGAAACTAGAAATTGAAGGCGTGATGTTCAACGTTGTTTGTGGGTATGCCCCACAAGTAGGATGTGAGTTGGCGGAGAAGGAGGAATTTTGGTTGGACTTTGATGAAGTCATACAGAACATCCCGAGAAGTGAGAGGGTTGTTATTGGTGGAGACTTCAATGTTGTTGTATCGAGTGGAAGAAAGGTAGAGAAGGAGACTTGGTGGTGGAATGGGGAGGTGCAGGAGAGTATACAGAGAAAGAGTTTAGCAAAGAAGAAGTGAGACACTGAGAGGACGGACGAGAGTAGACAGCAGTACAAGGAGATGCAGCGCACGGTTAAAGTAAAGGTGGCAAAGGCCAAACAAGAGGCCTATGATGACTTGTATGCTCGACTGGACAGCAAGGAAGGCAAGACTGATCTTTACAGGCTGGCGAGACAGAGAGACAAAGATGGTAAGGACCTGCAGCAGGTTCGGGTGATTAAGGATAGAGATGGAAATGTATTAACAGGTGCCAGTTGTGTGATGGCAAGGTGAAAGAGTACTTTGAACAATTGATGAATGAGGAAAATGAGAAGGAGCAAAGAGTAGAAGACGTGACTGTTGTGGACCAAGACGTAGCAAGCATCAGCAAGGATGAAGTGAGGAGGGCGCTGAAGAGGATGAAGGTGAGCAAGGCACTCGGGTCTGATGATTTACCAATCGAGGTATGGAAGTGTCTTGGAGAGGTGGCGGTGGTGTTCCTGACTGGGTTATTCAACAAGATCTTAGATGGTGAACAGATCAGAATCAGAATCAGAATCAGAATCATCTTTATTGCCAAGTATGTAGAACACACAAGGAATTTGTTTCCGGTAGAACACGCTGCACTAGTATCGTTGTCAAAAAAAAACTGCTAAGTGGCACTATACAGTTCCATTTTGGCTACTGTTGAAAGAGTTCAAAGAGTTAATGGCTTGGGGGAAGAAGCTGTTTAAATGTCTGCTGGATTTGGTGCGCATGGATCGGTAGCGCCTGCCTGAGGGGAGTAGCTGGAAAAGGTGGTGGGCAGGGTGCCTGAAGAATGGAGACGAAGTGTACTCGTGTCCATTTTTAAGAACAAAGGAGATGTGCAGATGTTGCGCTCTCCACTATAGTAAGGGAGATACGGTGTTGTGGGATCCAGGAAAAAACCACAAGACAAGCAATGTGATACGTCTTGACTCAACAGTGGTTTACTTCGAATGCCCCGATCTAATGCAAACGTACGCGCACAACAATTTCCGGTCCAACGATCTAAATCGGTCCGACACGAAACACGAACCGAAGCAGGCGTTCCATGTTTAAATAAACATTTTCGATATATATCATTTGTAAACCAATAGAACTACGCGAATGTAACCAAAATAGGAAATACGATAATTTACAACCTGTCACATACTCCCCCTCAAAATAGATGTTGTCCCCAACATATGTACTAGTAAATACATAAATACGCTGGACGACGTGCCCAAAACAATGACGCACAGTATTATGAACTGCATCCAAATATGAACTATAATAATGAACAGTTTACAGACTGGAACTCTTTTCATACATTCTGTTTACATTATAACAATCAACAATTCACAGACTGGAACTCTTTTCATACATTCCGTTTTACTTATACAGGGCTCATCGGGGTCTTCTTGTTTCCATCTCACTGTTCTATTAAACCGAAGTGTCGATTAACCATTTCTGTAGTATTTCGTGGCATGATAGGGGTGTGCGCCATACATCCAAGGCATTGTCTGTTCACCATGATATGGTACTGTCCCTACATTGTAACAAGATGGCGAACCAAGGCGATCATACGTGAATACCTTGGGTCTCCTGTGTTCTCGTCGTGGCCGTTGATTTCCCCCAATATCAGGATTACTGGGGGTTGGCTGGGGAAAAGGGGGACACACCGTCACAGGTGAATCATTTTCCGGACCAATGTTGCCCTCCTGAGGTTGGTCAACTTCCGCAGCTCCCGGCTCTGTCCCCGGCAGTCCATTCCCCAGTTGATTGTCATCATGGTGGGTTGTCTCCACGAAGCTCACGTCCCGCGGTTCTGGTGAGTCTGGTCGCGTGCTCTGGCGATGCAACACTGGATAATACTCATCCTCCTCATCATCCTCTTCCGGATCCATTTCCGGCATCTTGTTCGGTCGTTGCCGAGTGGACTTTTCCTTGGACTGGGACTGTAGTAAAGTCTCTAATGGCAAATGATCACATGGCAGCAAGAGATTGCGGTGGAGTATCATAGATCTGCCCTTCCCCCTCTCAGGTTTCAGCTCATAAACTGGAATGTCTTGGCTGACTTGACGAACCACTGTATGAACAACATCCTCCCAGTGGTTTCTCAGTTTGCCTGAACCTCCACGTGGGGTTAAGTTTCGAACCAGAACACGATCACCGGGCAACAGGGTAGAATACTTTAGTTTACTGTCATATAGTCTCTTACTCCTGGCAGCAGCTTTGTTGTTATTTTCTTGCGTGATCGCATACGCTTCCTCCATGCCCTGTTTCCACTTCTTCACATAGTCCTTCTGGTTGGTTTCACCCTGGTTAGAGTCTGGATTCAAACTAAACAACATATCAACTGGCAAACGTGGTGAACGTCCATAAAGTAAGTAAAAAGGTGAGAACCCTGTCACCTCACTTTTGGTACAGTTGTAAGCATAAACGAGTTTGTTTAGTGAGTCTTTCCAGTTACTCTTTTGTTTCTCTGTCAGTGTCTTTAACATCTGGATCAGTGTTCGATTAAATCGTTCAACCTGTCCATTTCCCTGTGGATGGTAGGGGGTTGTCCTTGAACCCGCAACCCCACAATATTCCTTCAGTTGAGCAAAAAGTTGATTTTCAAATTCACCACCCTGATCATGGTGAATTCGAAGGGGGAACCCAAACTTTAAAGCATAGTCATTAAAGATTTTGTTTGCCGCTGTTTTGCCAGATTTGGACGTCGTAGCATAAACTTGAGCGAAACGTGTAAAATGGTCTACTAGCACAAGCACGTATTCATAACCACCCTTACATTTGTCGAGATGCAAAAAGTCAACGGAGACAAGTTCAAAAGGCTGAGTAGTCACAATATTAGTGAGAGGGGCTCTGGTCTCACGGTTGGGCTTTTTGTGTTTTAGGCACACACACTCTCTCAGTACATAGTCCTCTATTTCTTTTTGCATAAAGGGCCAGTAAAAACGATCCCTTACAAGGGAAAGAGTCCTTTCTACACCATGGTGGCCCATTTCATCATGCAGCTCTTTTAACACTGTCACCTTGTGTTTTTCAGGAAGCAGTAGTTGGGTTCTGTTTGCCGTTTTTCTGTACAAAACACCTCTGTCATTAAAGTGTAGCTTGTCCCATTCCCTCACAAGACAAACAACTTGAGGACAATGCTTTCTTAGTTCAGTACCTAGCGGTTTCGTCTCCGCCAGTTTGTATCTAATAATATGTCCTATAATGGGGTCAGTCTCTTGATCTAGCTTGATCTGTCCAACAGTCAATGGGGCTATCGGTGTGTTTAGTGACACCTCGGCACACGTAGCTGAGATTCCCATAGACCAAGCTGCACTAGACTCGTTCTGTTGGTCAACCGCTTGTACGGCAGCACTCACAGCATCATATGACATTTCTTTTGTACATCCTTCCATATATGTTACCATATCAAGGGGCATCCTAGATAAACTGTCTGCATCAACATTTTCCTTACCGGGACGATATTTAACAGTAAAATTAAAATCAGAAAGTTCTGCGACCCACCTGCACCCAGTTGCATTTAACTTAGCAGTCGACAGTACATAAGTGAGTGGATTATTGTCACTATACACAGTGAAGAATGGTGCATAGTACAAATAATCACGAAACTTGTCTGTGATCGCCCACTTAAGCGCCAAAAATTCCAACTTGCCCGAGTGTAAGTTATAATTCTTCTCAGCTGCAGTTAATGTCCGAGAGCCATAGGCTATCACGCGAAGTTTGCCATTTTGTCTTTGGTACAACACAGCGCCTAAACCCCGGTTAGAGGCATCTGTATGCAAAATGAAAGGATGCGCGAAGTCAGGAAAACCTAAAACTGGTGGTTGAACTAAACAGTCTATTAGCTGCTCTAACACTGACTGATGCTCATCACTCCACTCAATACGTGTGTTGGAAGACACACTGTTATGTCTCACTTTCCATTTTTGTCTTTGATGCTGCTGAGTCTCAACATTCAGAGGGGCTTTAAGCAAAGCATACAAGGGACTAGCGATACAAGAGAAATCTTTGATGTATTGCCTATAATAGCTTAATAGTCCCAAAATGGCTCGAAGCTCACCGACAGTGCCTGGCTGCTTGTTTTTCAGGGCACGCACTGCTGCTGTATCTGCCGGGTCCATTCGGCTCCCCTCAGCAGAGACAATCCTGCCGAGGTATCTCACTTCCGGCTTGAAGAGGTCACACTTTCGGGCTTTGAGTTTTATTCCATTTTCCCTGAGACGTCGCAACACTCGTCTGACGTCCTCAACGTGGTTGTCAAATGTCCCGCTGAAAACAAGAATGTCATCAAGATAGGGGACACATATTTCGTCCCGTAACCCCTCCAGACATTGTTCCATACACCGCTGGAACGCTGCTGGTGCATTCATGAGTCCAAACGGAATTCGAATCCATTCATAAAGGCCCCAAGGGGTCACGAAGGCAGTCAGGTGTCGGCTCCCTTTGGACATGAACCCCTGGTGGTATGCTTTGCCTTGGTCCAGCAGCGAGAAGATGGTGTTACCCCCAAGGCTATCCACCACGTCCTGTACCCGTGGGATGGGGTGCCGGTCAGGGTGTGTTTTCCGGTTCAGCTCTCTGTAATCAATACATAAGCGCAGTGTACCATCTTTTTTCCTGACACAGACGACAGGGGATGAGTAGGAGGAAGTGGACTTTTCCACCCTGCGCTATCAAGTCCTGTAAATAATCTTTCACCTCTCTGTACATTGGCTTTGGGACAGACATATATGTCTTTGAAACGGGCTCAGTGTCTTTCAACAAAATGTCCATTTGTAGGTTTTCCACACACCCTATGTCGGCGTCCGATTTTGAAAATGATGCCGATTCCTCTCTCAACATCTGCTGAACGGTCTTTCTTTTATCTTCGTCCAAATGAGAAAGGTCAATTGGGGGGTCCCACTGCTCACTGAGAGCGATGGTGGTATTCTGGACATGGACCTCATTGACAACCGCTGAAGGAAGGTCCCTTTTAAATATGTTAGCTGGGTAGACAGACCCTACTGACTGCACTGTACCAATAATAGTCTTTACTGGAAACCTAATATCATGATTAGTAGGGTTCTGGACACTAACAACTATCCTAGGGATGGAACCTGCCTTTACTGAGACCAACGAGTCACAAAGCTCGAGGCCATCTGGCCACTGTGGGTTTTCACTTGGCTCAAAAACCAATGTAACATCTTCCTTAAAGGGCTTAGCCTGTACTTTGCATGGAATAATAAGTGAGCTATGCCTGGCTATAGTGAATCTCTCATTTGTTGTTTTTACACGGTACTCATGTGCTTGTCCCAGACTAACTGCTTTTATGAAAGTGGCAGCTTTATTGCGCTTAAGGTGGGGAAAAGCTAGTCTAACCGATTTCAAGAGCTTTTCTGTATCCCCTGTTTGTGACTCATTAGAGAGGCTATCTAACACAAGACGCTCAATGACATTAAACCCTATGACAGGACACTGTTGCTGGTCACCTTTTAGTACTAATACTGGTACAAGTAGCCCTGGATCATTAGCACCAAGTTTAAATGGTATCTCAAGCCATCCTACATAAGGCATATCCGTTCCATTAGCTGCCACAATATTGAGAGTGTTATCAGGGTCAATAAGCTCATTCACATTTTTCAATGACACGTCAGGTAAGTTCGTTTGTTTCCATAACTCATCTACAGCACACACCTGGGACCCCGAGTCCCAGAGTGCTTCAACCCTTTTGTTACCCAAAAAGCACCGAATAAGACATTTCTTCCCCACTAACTCCCTGACCGAAGGTAATTTGCCACACTGTTTCTTATCTGTACGCTCGACAAATGACTGCTTATATCTCTTCTGAACGGGGCCACATGTGTGGGGCTTACATTCCATTTTCATAGCACCACTGTAACGCTGGGACCTATCTGTCTCTGTGGTCACACCATGTCCCACTGGGGTAACCCTTTCTAGTTTAAAGCATGGTTCCTAGCTGAGTTCTGTGCTTTGCAGCCTGCTCTGAAATGTTCACTACTTCCACATTTAAAACAGTGCTGACAATATTCTTCACCTGTCTGAATACAAGAATAACACCTGGGCTGAGGGCGACGGGGCATGTAGTACTGCTGAGGGGCGAACCGCTGCTGGAACTGTGCTGCCCCCCTCATCGACCTGGGGCCTGGTGCTGGGTGGTACTGCTGAAGAGCTGATGGGGAGTGCTGGTTGTAGTAGTGCCTGGCTGGTTGATCTACCTGATATTGTGAAGGTGGAGTGAAGGCGACCTGTTCAGGGTAGTGGTCAGGCAGGCGTTCAGGTCCTCCGCTGGTGGGCTGAGAAGTGGCTGTTGGTTTCTGAATAGTCTCTTTGATCTGGGACACTTCTGCACGCAGCTCTTTTAACAGCATCATCTCTGACCTCATCTCTTTGATCTCTGAAAGGAGTTCATTCGGCACAGTAAAAGTATTCTGCTTTAAGACTGTCTTCTTCCCAATCGGGACTGGTGTGTCATCTAACTGGACAGTGTTCAGCGTTGTCACCCGTGCAGCAGCATTTTTCTTTTTTTCCTGTCGCTCTTTTTCATTTGCACATGCCATGTTTAATTTTTCTAACAGTACTTCATCTGATGTGGTGGTTAGCAGGAGGAAAGGTTGCATGTCACTCTTTACATTGTCACTCTGTAACCCCGTCAGAACTGTGTGCAGGAATAAACTCTGGACCAACGTGGGATCATACTTCACCCCTGATTCAGCCTCTTGAGATGCAGAAAGAATCCTTTGACGAAGATCCATCGCACGCAGTAGAAATTTCTGTGGGGACTCTTTATTAGTCTGCACTTCCGATGAGAGCTGCTTGTACAATTCAGTGGCTCCTCTCTCTTGATAGTGAGATCGGAGAATCCTTCGTAAAGAAGGTAGGGTGAGATTTTCTTTCCCTTCGAGGTAGCTTCTCAACTGCAGACCTGGTGTTATGGCACGAACCACTGCATCAATGATCTCATCCCCCTGGTAGCCTTTACTGAGCCCACTTTCTATCTGTCTGACCAAATTAGGAAATGTGAGTTTATCTTTTTGTCCGAGTTCACCTATTTGTCCAGATATTTTGAAATCTTTGCGCCAGGGGGCAGTGTCTGGGGGCACTATGCTTCTCTTTCGCACTGCATCCCGACCTTTTTCACTTGGTTTGGCTATTCCTAGTTCAAAATCTTTTATACTTTCAATCAAGTCCTTTACACGTAGCAAATCTGACATTCCTTCATCTTCTAGCTCTAATTCAGCTCTTTCAATGTAGGTTGACACAATATTAATTAGTTGGCCTCGAGTCTTTCCTGTAAGTTGCTCTCTTTCCAGTCCAGATATTTGGATTTCAGCACATAACTCTGACAACTGTTGAAAATTCAGTCCAAATAACTTGCCTTTGATGTCCAACTGTAATTCCTCTAACGCCATTTTCGAGAGGGTAGACGCAGTTCAGCTGGCCGGATTCACTTCAAAGTCTTCCAGTGCCCTCTAGTGGTGGCTGTACGCACAGAGATGCAACTAGAGCACATGTAGAAACAAACCAGTAAACGGCGACGCCACTCCGACTGGGTTGATTGGGGATATTCGGCGCGAGCTTCTACCCACGGCGAGTAGACAACACTCGAACGCAAATATCCCAGCGGTGCCTCCAAAATGTTGCGCTCTCCACTATAGTAAGGGAGATACGGTGTTGTGGGATCCAGGAAAAAACCACAAGACAAGCAATGTGATACGCCTTGACTCAACAGTGGTTTACTTCGAATGCCCCGATCTAATGCAAACGTACGCGCACAACAATTTCCGGTCCAACGATCTAAATCGGTCCGACACGAAACACGAACCGAAGCAGGCGTTCCATGTTTAAATAAACATTTTCGATATATATCATTTGTAAACCAATAGAACTACGCGAATGTAACCAAAATAGGAAATACGATAATTTACAACCTGTCACACAGAGTTGTACTAACTACAGAGGAATAAAGTTGATGAGCCATACAATGAAACTCTGGGAAAGAGTAGTTGAAGCTAGACTAAGAGCAGACGTGAACATTTGTGAGCAGCAGTATGGCTTCATGCCAAAAAAGAGTACGACAGATGCAATGTTTGCTTTAAGAAAGTACAGAGAAGGTCAGAATTGCATTGTGTCTTTGTAGATCTGGAGAAAGCGTACGACAGGGTGCCCAGAGAAGATCTGTGGTATTGCATGAGGAAGTCTGGAGTGACGGAAAATTATGTCAGAGCAGTGCAAGACATGTATCATGACTGCAAGACAGTTGTGCTGTCGGTGTGACTGAGGAATTCAAGGTGGAGGTGGGACTCCACCAGGGGTCAGCTCTGAGCCCCTTTTTGTTTGCTATGGTGATGGACAGGCTGACAGATGATGTTCGACAAGAATCTCCTTGGGCCATGATGTTTGCAGATGACATTGTGATCTGTAGCGAGAACAGGGAACAGGTGGCGGAGAAACTAGAGATGTGGAGATATGCCCTGGAAAAGAGAGGAATGAAGATCAGTCGCCGCAAGACGGAATATATGCGTGTGAATGAGAGGGATCCAAGTGCAAGAGTGATGCTACAGGGAGAAGAAGGTGGAGGATTTTAAGTACTTGGGGTCAACTGTCCAGACAAATGGAGAGTGTGGAAAAGAGGTGAAGAAGCGTGTCCAGGCAGGCTGGAGCGGCTGCAGAAAAGTGTCAGGTGTGATGTGTGATAGAAGGGTTTCAGCTAGGATGAAAGGAAAAGTGTATAAAACAGTGGTGAGACCAGCCATGATGTTTGGACTGGAGACAGTGCCACTGAAGAAAAGACAGGAAGCAGAGCTGGAGGTAGCAGAGTTGAAGATGTTGAGGTTTTCTTTGGGAGGCTTTGGAGAAAAGTCAGAGAGGCCAGACTGAGATTGTTTGGACATGTTCAGAGGAGAGAGAGTGACTATATCGGGAGAAGGATGCTGAGCCTTGAACTGCCAGGCAGGAGACCGAGAGGAAGACCGAAGAGGAGGTTTATGGATGTGGTCAAAGAGGACATGAAGGTAGCTGGTGTGAGGGAAGAGGATGCACAAAACCGGGATAGATGGAGGACATTGATCCGCTGTGGCGACCCCTGAGGGGAAAAGCCGAAAGGAAAAGAAGAAGAATATATGTATATATAAACCAGTGGGTGTTTTTGTGTACTATTTTGGCTTCAGTGATTGACAGAGAGAGGCTGAAATACCAATTCCAGTGCACTTCCATCCCACGAAACATCTCATTTCAGGCGTCACTGAATAAAGAACTCGTCAGTGGTGGAGGTGAGACAGCGTCTGGTTGGAGGTTCAGAGGCATCGACTTGGCCAGCTCACCTCCTGTGGGCTCACAGGGCTGACTTGTCCCTGCTTTGCAGCTCAGGGTTTGAAACATAAACGCGGCCTGGACGCTGCGCGGAGGGAAAAATAAGACGGAAGCGGTAAAAGTGTAGCTCATGTTAAAAAAAAAAAGTCATACACAGACCTCTTCAGTTTTGAGTATTGCCGTGTTCTATATGCTGCACACACACACACACACACACACACACACACACACACACACACACACACACACACACACACACACACACACACACACACGCACACACACACACACAAACACACACACACGCACACACGCATACACACACACAGAGTTACTGTTATGATCGAAGGATTCAGGTAAAAACAATAAATCCTAAAATTGAAATAAAAAAATAAAAATGACAAAAGAGTTTGGAACATCCCCAACGGTCCACATATTGAGGAACGCACACATTTCTGCTATTGGAGAATAGCCCCCCCCCCTCCTCCTGAAGCTTCTGAAGCCCCCACCCCACAAGTTGAAATGTTTTTTCAGAATAACACACTGTGTTTTGGTTCATCATTTTTGACCGCTGCTCAAGGGCATAGCCGCCAAGTGATACGATGTGAGTCTAGACAAGAAGAAAAGCTCTCGGATGATTTTACAGCTACCTGCAATATTTCACCACCGAGTGTTGTGCAGTATTTTGAGCTTTGGGTCAGGCGGCAATCTTCGGACTTTCATTACCAGAGCTGCTGAATCAAAAGCTGTGAGTGTGTGAAAAGGATGTTTGATGGGACGATCTCTGCCAATTTGTGTCTGGTTCACAGAGTCTTCGTCACTCTGGGGGAAAAAAAAGATGGGGTTCTATGTTTGGTGAGGATGATTCATCATTTCATAACTTCTAGTCAGCATGACTTTTCTTTAAATTTTAACAGGTTTGTGCTGACTACTGCATGTAAATGAAGGCTGTACTTATATGAGGCCAAAAATGAAAATTTCATGTTTCAACATTTAATTTATCAAGTTTGCTTCTAGATTGGGGTATGCATTTATCGTGGAGTACACATATTTATTCATTGATTACATATACATATGCAATATACATATACAAATATTTCACCCTTAATTACAGGAGATGTGAGACAGTCTCTTTTCGTCAAGGAATGCTACAGCTTTGTGTTTGCTTTCAACATTTAGCCTGTAGCAGACGTGCACATTTCATCTTGACATCCCTGATCCACTGGTGAAAAGGACACTTTGATCCTCTCCTCTTTCATACAACAAAGAGGGTGGATAAGAGTGCTCCTCTTTTGGATTCAAGACGGCGCCATGAGAGTGTCTGCCTTTACAGCAGCTCCTGTATTTTATATTTCTACTTCTTCCTTTCCTCTTACTTTCATAACTTTGCTGCTGTGAAATGTAAATTTTTCCACTGTGAGAGTAATAAATGCTAATCCAATCCAATCTAATTTCATATTATGATACATACTGTATATCATTACGGTGAGGGAATGCAATTGACATCGCAATATGAATCTCTGACCAAATAGCCCAGCGCCTCAGAGCGATATGCCGTTTTTTTCGAACTCATGAAGCCGTCGCTTCCGCTAAAACACTGGCAGACATGGATGGATAACACAGTTTGTACGAGTTGGCTGTAAAAAACATTAAACTGATACACAGGCAGGTGGCCGTTCCATTATTGGCCCGCTACTGTGTCCACGGCCTTGGGCTGTATCATTACTTGGAGGTGAGTCTGTTGCCTGGTGACCTCCTATATAGACAGAAGTCGCCGGGATTTATAGTGACCCCCTGTTGCCCCACCAAGATTAATTGCTGATCTACAATCACTACTTGGATGACATCTGATGATATGAGATGAAGTTTTATTATTGGCCCAAAATCCAAAAGTGGTGAGCTTGACAACTAAACTGTAAGAATGACTGACAACTGGGTAATAATTCCAGAAAGGAATTTGAACCGAATATAAAACTAAAAAAGGAAATATCGAAGTGGCAGCAGGAAAAGAAAGCAGAACGCGGGCATGCCGAGGAGGCTCGGTTGATACTGAATCACAGCACCAGATGACAAGGACGTAGCGGTGCTTGCGCCTCAGACAGACAACCAAGCATCCCACACGTTCCGTGTACCTCCTCCACGGAAAAACAAGCTGCTGCGTTAAAGCAAAACATGTAAGCGTTGTCAATATGCTCATGTTTCTATCATGCAAAATGTTAGGAACACAAACATTCTTCCATCTTTTTCACCGCGCCGATTGAATTTAATTCCATGTATTGAATTTATCCCCACTTGAGCATTCACATGGTCCCAAAACACAACGAATGCTCTGGAGTTGTATTTTTAAGGCCATTTAAAATGATGATGTTTTGTTTTTTTGTTGGTATTTTTTCCATCAAAAACAGCTGTCAAATTTTCTGGCCATTCATGGTTGGTTGTTCTTTTGAAATATGATGATGTTCCTTGAAACAACATACTTGCCGGGAACAATCGTCGACACAGAGTTCCACTTGCAGCGATTTTTAAAATGTGGGTACTCTTATAGCATATAAAAATACGAAATATAATTTTTAGAGGTAAAACTAAAAATGGGACATTAAATTGCAAAAATGGTCTCATTTGGTTAGAAATGCAGATATGCTAAATTATTCAATAAATGCATCCTTGCGTGACTTGGCTTGATTTACATGTTGTAATCATTGTAATAATCGTGTATGTATGAAATGTATTGGATATGGGTATCAACCTCAATCAAGACGAGAAATGTTCCTTCACCAATTATGTAAATTTGCATTATCTATCCCTTCTGTCCCTAGACAATGTGGTTAATCACATGGCGTGACGCTCAGTATTTTTTTGACACTGCATTATTAATGAGGATATAAATATACACATCTCATTTCAGAGTCACACATGACAGTCTCTGAGATTATGCGTCGCTTTACAAGTCACAGTTTGCGGCTGATGGAAGACTGTGTGTTTCCATGAAAACAACGACTTTTAGATGACTATACTGTATGTGTGTGTGTGTGTGTGTGTGTGTGTGTGTGTGTGTGTGTGTGTGTGTGTGTGTGTGTGTGTGTGTGTGTGTGTGTGTGTGTGTGTGCGTGTGTGTGTGTGTGTGTGTGTGTGTGTGTGTGTGTGTGTGTGTGTGTGTGTGTGTGTGTGTGTGTGTGTGTGTGTGTGTGTGTGCGTGCGTGTGTGTGTGTGTGTGTGTATGTATCAAGTCTCGTGCTGAATCAAAAATCATGTTGTGGCCTGACTGACTTTGTAAAGAAGAGCACGAAGTAGAGCAACATGCATACAAACGCACATTGCTTTTTCTCTGCCCTCAGTCCTTTGTAGTCAAAAAAACTTGGATGAGTATCTCTAAAACTGGCAGCAGAGATGAAGACAGATGAAGAATTATGCATCTATAATTACAACTTGATTCAATATACCCACAATTGCACCACTAATCCCCAGATGAGCCCGAATGGTTTGCTCAGTAATATTGCATAACAATCTCTGAAGTAAGGCCGAGTTGAGTTGAATCATGGCCCACACTCGCAATGTAGTCATCCAGCGGTAAGATTTTGTGGGTACGAGGGTGTTGGTGTAAAATACAAACATGGGTGGATGAACATTCAAAGAAGTAAAAAATGGTAGAGGGAAAAATGGGTTGGTGTGGCTCAGCATATTTTGGAGGACACAAATAAAGGCTAATCTAATCAAATCTAATCAAAAATCCTGACTGCACCTTTCAGGAATAACTGTGAGACAATGTGCAAAGTATCAGGCGGACAGTGGTTCAAGTGAGTACAGAGCTGTAGCTACAATGATTATAACGGGATGTTGTTCCACAGGGTTGTGCAAAATTGCAAAGAGGCACTATATAGTTACATTTGGGTTTAGAGCGTTAATGGCTGGTGGGAAGAAGCTGTTTAAATGTCTGCTGGATTTGGTGCGCATGGATCGGTAATGCCTCTTGAGGTGAGTAGCTGGACAAGGTGGTAGGCAGGGTGCGAAGGCTCCAGTAGGATTTTTCCGCGCCCTTCTCTTGATTTTGCAGTGTGCAAGTCCTCAAGAGTGGGTAGGTTGCAATTATTTTTTCCGCCGGACTAACTGTCCG
The DNA here is from genome assembly GCF_051943395.1 of Hippocampus bargibanti. NCBI lineage: Eukaryota > Metazoa > Chordata > Actinopteri > Syngnathiformes > Syngnathidae > Hippocampus > Hippocampus bargibanti. Next base: position 7,409,320 of record NC_142747.1, on the reverse strand, counting down.
TTGAAGTCAGATTTTGCCATTTTTGCCATTTTATTGAACAACAAAAGGTCTCGCAACTATTGTCAGCAGCCACGACTCAATTTCCTCCTGTAGAATTAGTGTGTAACCCAAGCCTCTACTGTAATATAACTGTATCAAGTGGTGTCCCTTATATTTGGAAAACTTCTATATAGTTGTATATAGGATATTTGGAAAATGTTTTTCATTCATTGAAGGTATGTCTTATAGTCCAGTGCGCCTTGTATATGGAAGATGTTTGGAAATACACCATTCATTGGGGGTGCGCCTTATAATGCGGTGCACTTTATATACTGGAAAATATGGTAGTTGGAGTTTGTTTCTGTATGAACAGTACAACAGGCCCATTCCTTCAGTTTGCCATTTTGTCATATCTTAACTGTCGTTATGAGCTTTTTTTGTTGGAAGTGCAGCAGGTGTTGAATTTGTTTACACTAATGTGGGTTCCTCCAAAACTGGATGCCTTTGATCCTGAAATGACAGCAGGCAACTAGCAAGGCCGCCTCCTCCTTCATACTCGCATGCCAGTTAACATCCCTTCAGGCCATGATAGCAGCAGGATGAGCAAGAAGCCCGGGTGTCCTTCTGCCTCCTTTCACGATTCCTTAGGGTTTGGTTGCTCTTGTGTGACCAGATGGGATGAAAATGCCTGTGGTGGTTTCTGGGCTCCTATTCTTTGTTGAATGTTGCAATCATTTTTTTCATGGCATTCATGGGATTTTAGACATTTTTTGGACGTGGATTGTTTTATGTCTTTATTTTTCTTTATTTTCCTTTTTTGAGATCATTATACCCAATAATTCATAATAGATCAGCCAGTTTTTTTGTTTACTTTTCTTTCATGAAAGCTATTTATTTAATTGCTTTTAAATGAACTGTTATTCTTTTGGAAAAATCACATCACACGCTTGTGGGGCTCCAAAAACAAGAAATACAATATTTTCCGGTGTATAAGGTGCACCCAAAAGCTTTAATTTTCTTGAAAAGATGACCCTGTGCCTTGTACGCCGGTGCGCCTAATATGCGAAGTAATATTGAGCCACAACAGGTCTCACAACTACTATCAGCAGCCACTGACTCCATTTCTACCCTCTCCGGTAGCGCCTTATCATGTGGTGTGCCTTATATTCGGAAAACTTGTATATATTTGGATATACAATATTTTGAATACTTTTTTCATTCATTGAAGAGGCGCCTTATAGTCAGGTGCACCTCATATATGGAAAATGTTTGAAAATACACCATTTTTGGGAGTGTGCCTGATACTCCGGTGAACCACATACACCGGAAAATATGGTACTTTTCATGGTGTGAATGCTATTAAAATATTTCTGTATTCTTCTTTTCCTTTCGGCTTTTCCCTTCAAGGGATTGCCACAGCGAATCAGTGTCCTCCATCTTCAGAGGTTTTATTTGCATGTTTTTTTGGCCAAGCTTTTACTTCGGATTTCCTTCCTGACACAACCCTCTGTATTTATCCGGGCTTGGGACCGGCACAAGAAGACACTGGCCTGTGTCCCCTTGTGGCTACAGAACAAGCAACTCTATGAACTTAATAAAGATGAAGATGCTCAGGAAAAGGCTCCCAAACACAGAATGGTCATCAGCAAAGCAACATTCAAAAAAGCAAATAATAATAATAATAATAATAATAATAAATGCATTGATTACCATCCACTCACTACTCCTATCTGTATGGCCACGGAGTATTTTTCTGCTAAAGGTCCGGACGTCTTGCCAAACAGGCGGTTCCACCATCGCTGATGTTTGGCGTACTCACTCAGATCGACGACCTTCTCATAGATCTACTCTCCCAGATCTGTAGTATGACTACATATGTCCTTTGGTCTTCTGTAAGCCATGACTGAAGCTGCCTGCATCTACCCCGGTCAAGGATGATGTAGTGATGTCCAAATTATTTCTGTTACTGAACTAAATACTTCAAAAAGGTAGGGAGCCAGGAAGACATTGACATGATTACAAGAAAAAGCGGATCGAAAACGCATGTTATCAGTTTCATGTACTGCAAACAATGAATGATTATGAACAGTTCCAAAAATCCAATTGATGCTAATAAGTATGCCACACTAAACCCAAATTCTTTTACTTCTTCAATGCTCTTATTTTGTCTTCATCTAATCAAAACAAAACCACCACAAAAGTTTCCATCGGGTTAAGACTTGGAGATGCATGATTAATGACAAGAGCATTTGAAAGTGTTCAGACAGCTGAATTATTTCTCACTTTCAGAGTTGGACTGAGCTGAAGTGTGATAGCGCTGACACTGCCAGCCTGTCACCCTCATATTTTTCCACTTTGTCCAAATCTTCACTAAAGTTCATTTCTACCGCGAGAGTTTCTGGGTAAGTTTTGGGTTTATGATCGAGCGAGCGATCCGATTGTAGGTCGTCTCTATTGGGACTCGCTGCTTTAACAGACAACATAGCCCCGCCCCTCCTTGGAGACACACCGCAACATTTGGCTAATTAGATGCGAAAAATAGTCTGCCTCCATTCCGCAATAGAGGCACGACACGGATCATTTTCCGGGCGAACTTGAACGTAACAGATATTTCGATGGGTGGTCCATGCTTCCGCTGATGACGTCTCGTATCTTCCGCTCATCAGCGCAATCATTTCCTGCAGAAATTGCATTGAGGCCCTTGGTATTCAGTGGAGGATGTTGAGCAGATTGCACCGGCAGTGCCGTCTCATTTGCATGTTTCTGAGGGGCGATTAGCATAATTCAGGCGATCCCGTTGGAAAAGTAAAGGGAAGGCACACATGTCATAGTTTAACGTTAAGATCAATTCCATCCATCCATCCATACCTCCATTCATCCAATTTTTGCACAGAATATGTTCACGCGGGTCACAGGTGAGTCATAACCTTTCCGAGCTAATTTTGGGTGGGAGGCGGGATCCATGCTGAACTGCAGTTCACAGTTTCACTTCCTTTCACATTTCAGCAAAATTAATATGGCTTGACTCACCTAAAAAAAGCCTTTATTTTAGAATTTGGAGGGAATGGATGCAATCACTGAGGAAAAAAAATGCAAACTTCATACGGTCTTCGGTCCAATATGAAGCTCCAACCTCAGAACTGTGTACCATATTTTCTGATGTATAAGGCGGACACAAAAGCTTTCATTTTCTTCAAAAAATGACCCTGTGCCTTCTACGACGGTGCGCCTTATGTGTGAATAATATTGAGCCACATTGGACTCACAACTACTGTCAGCAGCCATATATATATATATATATATAGGTTTTCCAAATATAAGGTACAGCACATTATAAAGCACTACAGTAGAGGCAAGGGTTACGCACTACATCAATGGGGGTGGTGGTGAATGGAGTCGGTGGCTGCTGACATTGAAGAGGCAACTTATAGTCTGGTCCGCCTTATACATGGAAAAATGTTTGAAAATATACCATTCATTTGGGGTGCACCTTATACACCGGAAAATACGGTAATCTGCAAAATAGACCTGAAGTTTAAATGATCACGAGATAGAGATAAAATCCACAGAGCTCAACAACACTATTTTTTTACATCTGTAGTGCGCAAATTAAACCTCAAGGACAGTGGTTACGAGCGTGGACAGCTATTCACATTCTCTCATATATTAATTCATCTTCATGTCACCGTTGTGCATCAGCCCCAATGGAGCCTTCTCTGTGTGGCTAACCACTGCCAGTATTTTTTTACCATTCCTACAGATGAAAAAATACAATAAAATAAACCTTGATGTAGGTTATTATGGCTTTTGTCTGTAAAAAGCTCCGTTTCCACAAAAATGAACTGCTCAGTTCGGAAAAGTGATGTTAAATACACAGTATAATGGGTTGGGGAATAAAAGTCGTAATGAGAGTAACACAGTGGACATTTGATCAGACTCCATTAAATTCCAGACCATTTGACTTTTGGATGTGTCATGACTTTGAAATGCCTGATGTTCTTTGCCTCCAGAGCCAGTAAGGGTACGTGACACCTTTAAAACCGCACTCCATTGAGGGAATCTTGGATTCTATCATATTCAGTCACACATATATTAAACCATGACACATTTTGGCACGGTCTTGCTATATTTCTCACATTTATCAATGTTATCAATGAATGGGTAGAATGATACACTTGACATACGTTAATTTATGTTTTGTCTTCAGACTGCTCGGTATCTGTCGGACCGAGAGTCTAAGAATCCGGGCTGCGAGAGTATTTGACATCCCTGGAGTAAATGTGAATTGCTACGGCACATAAAAGGCTCCGAGTAGCTATTTCTTCTCATGCCGCACCTACTGACCCATTCAGAGTGTTTTGCTGTTTGATCTGCAGTTGTTCTGCACCATAGAACCCCGGCTTCATAAAAAGGTAGAGAAGTGTCTTCTATTTTCTGGCCCATCGGACAGATGGTCTCTTTCTTCTGTGAGGTATAATCTCCCAGCCAAGCTGAGATAAAAACAGTTTAATACTGCAAAATCCTGCGGCTTTATCCATGCTTTGGTCATACCGCACATATGGTTGGTTCAAGCATTTGAACAGCGTTTGACTGGGCGTCACATGACAATTCAATATTCCTACTGCAGCAATTTATATGAATGAAAAATGAATGCAATAATATTTGGCTCTTACATTGAGAAAATCCTCACGGAGATTACTTTAGAAGCAGAGCTTTTTCTTGCACAGGTCAAATAGTCATACACCGGTTTCATGCAGACCCCTGCCAAGGAGGCTCTGGGGGCCAAAGTGTGTCAGAATGAAATTACAGTCTCGTTATATCGATATTCAAGGGAGTCCGAAAAAATATCGATATATCCGACCCTGTTTGCATGTAATTTTCTCCGTGCGTGCATAGAAATAGTATCGATATAACCGGGACTATCGATATATCCGATATCGATATAACGAGACTTTACTGTAATTCATGTATCATTAAAAAAATGTTAGTACATTGTGTATGTCAGTTGACCTTCCATGGAGAACCAAAAGCACAATATGACATCAATCAATAAATAAAATCATTACATTATTGGAATGGATTGGATTAGCCTTTATTAGTCTAGCAGTGGAGGAATTTACATTTCACAGCAACAAAGTTATAACAGGAAGAGAAAAGGAAAAGAAGAAGTACAAAAACAAAATACACGAGCGGCTGGAAAGTCAGCCACTCGTACGGCGCCATCTTGAAGTCAAACAACAACAAAAAAACAAAATAGCAAAATAATATGACAACACAGAGACACAATCATTCAATCTTAAGCACTTTCTGCACCCTCTTTGTTGTATGAAGGAGTTCTAGATGATAAAGGAGAGCATCAAAGCGTCTTTTTCACCAGTAGATCAGGGACATCGTAAACATGACCATTATCAAATTGCATTTTATGAAATCACGGCCATTGTCTGCCTTCATTAACAATAACTTCCTAAGCATCGTAAATAGCTCAATCGCGTTTGTGGTGTGGATGGGGTCTCTCTCTCACTCTCACTCTCACTCTCACTCTCACTCTCACTCTCACTCTCTCTCTCTCTCTCTCTCTCTCTCTCTCTCTCTCTCTCTCTCTCTCTCTCTCTCTCTCTCTCTCTCCTCTCTCTCTCTCTCTCTCTCTCTCTCCTCGCTCTCAATCCCTCTCTCACTCTCTCTGTCGCTCTCTCTCTCTTTCTCTCTCTCTCTTTCTCTCTTTCTCTCTCTCTCACTCACTCTCTCTCTGTCTCTCTCTCTGTCTGTCTCTCTCTCTCTCTCTCTCTCTCTCTCTCTCTCTCTCTCTCTCTCTCTCTCTCTCTCTCTCTCTCTCTCTCTCTCTCTCTCTCTCTCTCTCTCACTCTCTCTCTAATTCACTCTCATTCACTCTCACTCACTCTCTGGCTCTCTCACACTCTCATTCACTCTCATTCACTCTCTGGCTCTCTCTCTCATTCTCTTTCTCTCTGTGATCCACACTCTAGCTCAGATTGACGGAAATATTCACTCCTCAAATAAATGGCACTTTTTTCCAATCACCAGGCTAAGAAGCCGCAAAGACACATTTATTGCTGTGATGCGGACACGGATTTCCCTATTCATTGCCCGGAGGGGCAAGGACATTACTTTTAATGTTGAATCATCACGGCATGACTTGTTCTATCCATCTTGGCTTTCAATACTGAGTGGCAATAAGATGTTGGACGCTGCTCTATCTTTGCCCCCCTACCCCCACCACATGTGAATGCGACACATTGTGTAAGGTTACTTCCAAGTATGATATAAAATTCAATAGCGACTGAATAGAAAATGGCACGACGGAAGCGCTTCTGGTGTTTATATATTGACCAGCCCACCCGCCACTTCATCCATCCCCAATTGGTACAAAAATCGGATTTTTTATGCTTTGTGACTTCAGTCGACAAAAGAGCCATTTTCAATGTAGATGGGCTAAAAATCTGATTTTGGTTGTCAGCTTGGAGAAGAAAAAAAAGACCTCGGACTCCACATTCATCGGCAGCGTCCTGCAAAAGCCGAATTTGAAGATCACATGACGTAGCTTCCGACGCCTCGCAAAAAAAAAGTCATGCGGCATTCGATTCCAAACAGAATTAATCGAACAGTAACATCATTGGTGTCACGGTATTAATGAGTCGCTGTGGGCAAAATCTCCCCCATCTGTTGGCATCCAAGCAACAGATGGACCTGACAGGGACTCAGACATGGTGGCCGTGGCAGGGAGGGGTTGAAGAGGGGGCCCTCTCCATAACACAGAAGGCCACAGAGGAGACACCAAGGCCCGACAACGAGGGGAAGAAATGTGTGACGGAAAAGACACATCGTGAGTGAAGTGCGGTGACATGAGACACGCCGATTCAGGCCGCAAAGGGCATGTTAAATGGTAACTTTTGAGCGTTAGGTTGTGCTCTTATCGTCATAACACATCCGCGTATGTGAACACATACTGCCACGCAAGGGTCCTCCTATTTGATGCACTCTGAAAAGCTGTAAAGGTTTTCAACGCAGCAAAGCTTTATCATCCATCAAATGTCCTTCGGTGTTTACAAATGGGTGTACAAAGAACTCTGCGGGTAAAACTACAGAAATACGGGGCGCTTTCACTCCACATTGTTCGAGCGTTGTCTGCCGCTACGTCTGGATGATTGAGCAGTTACCAACTGACTTTGCTCTTATCGGTGGCTGCTGGATATGCTCCATTTTGTTTAAAAGTACACATGGATGAATTTATTATTCGTGTTTGTGATGAAGATCAATTAAAATATTATTTGAAAAAGGAACACGAGCAAAAATTCAAACAAAAGTGGAAGCCAGCGTGTCCTGACGACCGCGTAAAATGCATTCAAATCTCATTTCCTGAGTTGGAAAACATAATTCATCAAATTAAACACGTAGCAGCTGGCAAATTATTCAGCAATTAAACCGTGTATCACAGATGACTGTGCAGCATAACAGTGACTGCATTCCGCTCCCGCTCAACTGCTCATCGCGATGGGATTGGGCGCATTTTAAAACTCAAAGCACCCTCAACTCCATCTGCAAACCCCTCGCCGTGTGACGTCACGCCCTCGAATCGGACGCAGCCTATTCCCAATCTCTATTTAACTAAGCTTGGCTGGTTTTTATTAGCGTTATCCATCATTTCTCTCTGGCAAAGTCAGGCACTTAATTAGATGCCATGCTGGCTCGGCAAGCGCATTCGGACATGCATACAATGGTAGAGAAAGAGAAAAAAGGCAGGGGGTGGGGAGAGGAAGCAGGAAAAACTGTATTTTCTGGTGTATGAAGCACACGGGAGTATAAGGCACACGCCCAATGAATGGTGCTTTTTCAATATTTTTCCATATATAAGGCGCACCGGAGTATAAGGCGTCCCCTGGGGTTATGCACGACTACTTATAAAGTGGGAAATGGACTTGGTGGCTGTTGACAGCAGCTGCCAGGGCTGTTGCGGCTCAATATTACTTCACATATAAGGTGCACCTGCGTAGAAGGCAGAGTGTCATCTTTTGAAGAAAATAAAGGCTTTTGGGTGCTTCACCAGAAAATAGGATACCCATTTTTATGTTAATTGATCTATTCCATTTGATTTTTCTTTCCGATTGGATTTATTTTGTGATACCCTCCTTTGATTTTCAGAGTGTCTGTGTAGCAATTCTTAATTTACGTATTTTCTGTGGCGGTCTTTGAACCCTTCTCGAGTTGAACGTGATAGACTGCGAAAAGCATTAATAAAGTATTGTATTTTCTGCACTATAAGGTCCACCGGATAATAAGGCACACATTCGATGAATGACATATTTTTAAACTTTTCCATATATAAGGCGCACCGGATTATAAGGTGAAACTTCAATAATTTCCATATTTTTAACCCTTTTCTATTTATAGCCGCACAGGGTTATGAAGTGCATGGTCAGCTTTTGAAAAATATTCATGGCTTTTAGGTACTTGTCATGCAGAAAATATTGTATGCACACAATTTAAGATGAAAACTTTAAACGGCAACATTTCTGACATTCATTTTCATTCAAAAGTCACTTTTCATGTGAAAGTCTAGCTTCAATGTGTTGAATTATGGCTCACGTGAAGAGGAGGCTATTTTTATTTCAGATTTTCTAAGCTATAAATACCTACGTTAATTCATCCGATACATTTGTGACAGTTGCCCACTTTTGTTACGCACATTCACGTTGAGAACCAACGTTTGCAAATTGATGTGACGAATGAAAAAAAGGGGGACTGTGACCTCAGAAGTACAAACGGCACCTTCAAGATGAACCAATTAGCATCTGAAATTGAAACACGCACTTGCATATTCATCCACTGTTTCTGTAGCAGGCGGTGTCGACCCGGAGGAGACAATCTAATCTTCTGTTCCGGTTGCGGCCAATCGCGACGTGTACTCGATTCACTGCTGTATTGTCATTTCATTTTGTCTTTTTTCTAGAAACGTGACTTGCTCCCACTGAGCATATTAAAATGTCAAATGAAGAGACCTGCCTTCACTTTACAGTGCAAACTTCTTTCCTTCTCTTTTCAGCGGTCACTTTTGTATCTTGTAATCAGCGTGAATGTGTTGAGTTGTACAATGGCAAAGTGAAATGCAAATGGCAGCAAAGAGGAACGATAGTAGTACATTTTTTTTTCCAAGATGGCACCTGAGTAGGCAGCCGTCAGCAAGTGCTCTGATGAGCCTTGCTTTTTTGTTGTTTTTGTCTTGTTATTGTGTTTTCTTTTGTCACTTTATATTGTCGTGCGTCGTGTGGAACGGATACGGATTGTTTTTTCAGCATTTTTGGCCACGACAATCATCAAGGAGGAGACTGTGCTGAGCGGTTGCGCCTTTTCGGCAGCATGAATATGCCAGTACTGTTTTTGAATGGGAGGAATGTCGGAGCCATTTGACTGTCATCTGGGCAGCTCTGGGGCCATTGTGCTTTTTTTGCGTCTGTAATGGGCAGCATCTTCACAGCCCCTCTTTGTTCAGCAGAAAGGTCGGTGCTGTTGGACAGTCTGCGGTTGGATGGATGCATGGCTTGAGGAGCCCGCGATAAGAAGAAAGGAGCGTCAGCGCAGAGCACCGATGCGTATGTGAAACTGTTGCGGCTTGGAATTGAAGCGGATTTACGTGGGACAGGAGATTTGAGACAATGTCTTTTCGTCAATGGATGCAACAGCTTCGTGTTTGCTTTCAACATTTAGCTTGTAGTAGACGTGCAAATTCCACCATGACGTCCCTGATCCACTGCTGAAATGGATGCTTTGATCCTCTCCTCTTTCATCTAGAACTGCTTCATGTCATCACAAAGAGGGTACAGCAAGTCCTGAAGAATGAATGACTGTGTCTTTCTGCTGTCATATTATTTGTTATTTTTGTTTTTCCCAAGATGGCGGCGCGTGAACACGCAGCTGCTCCCCTCTCCCGGCAAATTGGCGTTTTCATGTTTATTATGTTTGTTAAAGTCATTATAAGTGCTTTGCATGCTGGGTCAGAGAGGACAGTAATTTCATCTGTGCAGTATGTCATGCATATTAGCATATTTGACAATAAAGCTGACTTTGACATAGCGTCCATACGACCAGTTAGACTTTAGTTCGCTGACGAAGCCTCTGGGATAGGAGGCGAAACGTCCGAAACCTTCAAATTTGTACAGATGACGGCTGAAGAAACCTTCTCATCGATACCGTCCAAGCAAACAATTTTGCTTTCTTCTGCACAAAAATGCATGAATACAGATTGCTGTGAGCAACGTTTCGAAACACGCACGCACAAAATGTCTTCCTGTGATGAATTGGGCATATGTGCGCTTACCGAAACATAAAATTCCTCAAACGGAGTTTCACGGCTGTCATCAAATAGGAGAACATGTTTCCATGGCAACTGCATGGCACAGACTTGGGTGAAGGCCTCTCGTGCACACACACTCACACACACACGCACGCACACGCACACACACACGTGCATGCTCACATTCACACACACACGCACATACACACACACACACAAACACACACACACACACACGCACACAGGCGCGCGCGCGCACACACACAGCCCAGTAAAGGTGACAGCTTCCTTGCATGTCTCACTTGTCTTTTAAAGAACAACGGCATGATTTCCATCGCGCCGAGATTACTTCCGAAAATGCGATCTCCCAGTGGTATGAACTCACGTTTGTGACACCGTCAAATTAGCTACTGAAAAAGAAATCTGGAATAAAATGAGAGAAGAACCTGAGGCTACATGTTGTCCTTGAAATACTTGGACTGTATATATACCGGTCAACATTATGCAAAGATTTGATTTTAATCACCCTGAACCGGTTTGCCACGTTTGTGGAATTTGGGAGAAAACCCGAATACCCGGAGAAAACCTATGCAGGCACGGGGAGAACACGCGCATTCCGCACAGGAAGGTTGGAGCTGAGATCAAACCCAGACCCTCTGAATCGTGAGTTTGATGTGCTAAGCACTCGCCCACCGTGGAGACCATATTCTATATTTATTTATTATTATTATTATTATTATTATTATTATTATTTTATTTTTATTTTTTTCGACAAATACAGATAGTAAATGTTAAAGTAAGGAAAGTGGTTGTCAGCTCGGCCTCATATTGCAGAGGTGCAGGATTAAATTTTGGCTGCAGTATTCCTGTATGGAGTTTGAATGTTCTCCCCGTGCGTGGGTGGGTTTTCTCCGGGTACTGCGGTTTCCTTCCACATTCCAAAAAACATGCATAACAGACATGACTGAACACTCTAAATTGTCCCTACTTGTGAGCGCAAATGGTTGGTTGTCTCTATATGCCCTGCGATTGGCCGGCAACTGGTGAACTGGAGTGGTAGGCTAGATTGGTAATGTTAGTCACAATCTCGATAGCCGCTCTTTACAATTGCTATTGTATTGGATTTGATGAGCCTTTATTAGTCTCACGGTGGAGAAATTTAAATTGCACAGCAGTAAAGCAGGAAAGGAAAGGAAAGGAAGAAGTAGAAAAACAAAATACTGAACATTCTGTAAAGGCAGCCACTCTTGCTGCACCATCTTTAAGACAAAATAACAACAAACAAAATAAATAACAAACAATGTGACACAACACAAAAGACACCGACTGTCATTCAATCTTAAGCACTTTCTGCACCCTCTTTGTTTTCTGAATGAAAGATGAGCGGATCAAAGTGTCCTTTTCACCAGTGGATCAGGGACGTCATGGTGAAATGTGCACATCTGCTACAAGCTAAATGTTGAAATCAAACATGAAGTTGTCGCATCCATTGACAAAAACAAATTGTCTCACATCTCCTGTCCTACGTAAATCCGCTTTAATTCCAAGCCGCGAGTTCCACATACGCATTGAAAGCAAAATTGATGTATTTTCCATATTACAAGAATGACAGCATTGTTAAAAATACGCATTGAAGTCTCCGCATAGGGGTAGCGACACCGGAAAGAATTGAACACGCATCTGGTTTTCTATCTTCATGAGTGTCCCGGAGCCGATCCCAACTACATTTGTTTGTACTGGAGGTTGGGAACACGCTCGATTGATGGCCATGCAATCACGGGACTCCTGAGGGCAGTTAGCGAGTCTATCTGAATTGCTTGCCTCTCTACGTTGTTAGAATTCAATAACACGGCTACGTGGACGAACGTGAGTCACGACAGATGAATGAGCAATGGCAGTTCTCTCGACGAAACTACTTTGAAATGTCACCAAAGGAATTGATTTGTTGCCGTTTGGACTGAAAAGTGGCGCTGCGTGAGAAATTACTGTAAACATTTCAAAGGAAAGCAATTTTCTCCGCCGCGTGCACGCTCCAAATGAACTCTTAGGTTGTTTGCGATTTAATCTCTTTTCCATTTATATGCTAAGTCCGCCTGAACCGTTTTTTTCCCTGCTAAAATCATTTTAGATTATCTTAATCTTGGTGACACATAATGACAGTAGGCCGCTGCCAGCCAAGGGGTGGCCCTGAATGTCATGTGACCGCTGGGGAATCATGAGAGGCTTGACGGACATTTTGGCAGAGTACAGGCAGGATTTAGCCGCGTGGAGGGTGCGACCGGGGGAGTGAGACTATCAAGAGGAAGTGTTCATAGGCATCCAAGACAAGCCCGAATCACTCCTTGAATCTATGGGCCCATCACGCTGTGAACAAAACTGATTCTTGACTTGTACAATTGACTGATGGAAAATATTATCTCGAGATTCCTTGTCTGATTGTCTGTCCAAGTCCCGAAATGTTCAGCAAAATAGATGAAAAAGTCCTTTCGGTGGGGATGGGATTTGACACAGATAATCATGCGGCGCACCCGATCCGAGCATCATCAGCCGTGTACATCGACGTCATTGGGTGTTTAAGCAATTTATTTTCCCCTCATTGTACATAAAAATGTCATCCATGTGCTAGATTTCCTAAATTTTATTATTCCATCACTTATTTGGCACGCGATGTGTCATGCCTTCACCGTAATTGACAGGTGACCAATCCAGAGCGGAATGATGCCTGTCAATTCAAGTCTATGAGTTTCCAGCTCCCTGTGTGTATCCACTCCAAAAAGTTTTATTTTCTGACAATTGCTCATGTCCTGCATTGGCTTCTTTGTAACGTGCTATCTTTATCCGAGAAACTGCAAAAGACACATGCAGCCACAATGTTTTTTCGAGCAGCAATGGAGGACAGTTCCCCAATGTATTTCAATGTGATGTGTTTCAAGCCCACCCCCAAACCCCCTCCACTCCAACCCCTTCTGTGTTGAGCAAACAGTGAACATCCCTCAGGTCAGTCAACTGAAACTCCTTCCTCAGCGTGTTTAAGTCCTGCTGGGCTCCTTGTCTCACTTCACTGCTTTGTCTTATTGGAAGCAACGGGAAAACCAAGTTGGTTCACTCACTCCATTAATTTGGTATTATGAAACTGCCACCGTATGACCCACCGACGCCCGTACTACCACTCCCCACCCTTTGGCCTCCCAGAGGTGATCTAAATCAAACAAAGCAATTGAGCATGAGAATTGAGCAAAAGACATGAACATTCATACGGATGTAGCTAGCAAGCTTTGGTGGAACGACAGTCGTGATCCTGAATGAAAACCTACGCTTGTAAAATATGCGGGTCTAACCTAAAATAGAACAAAAACATAAAAAGTCTGAAGTATATATGTTGATATGAAATATATAGTATTGCTCAAATTTGCCACGGGAAGCTAATTTTATGAGATCTACTATCCCAAGCTATCACCTGGTTTAGCTCGCATTAAATAATAAATAAAATAAATAAACTACTGAGCCCCACACAAAAACAACAGCATTTAAACACCAACACTCAATACTCAACAACAAATACCCAGCGCAGTATGAAAAATGATCGTAACTTATTCACTGACAATTTATTCGGGAATGGCAACGAATTCACGAATTTATTCGGGAATTGAAAAGTGTGACGTGGAGCGCCATTCTCGAATTTGTTTGGGTTTTGGTTTTTCTTGCTCGCGGGTGCCGATAAAGTGCAGCTCAGACCTCTGGCAAAGATTTTCTCTTCCACCAGGAGGCAGCATTTGCCTTTTGTCTATGTTAGCACTTCGTTCCAGCTTCTGCTGTTGTTAAAGTGCTATATAAATCAATGTGGATGTACAGTGATACCTCATCTTACGAACTTAATTGGTTCCCAGAAAGTGTGTGTACGGCAAAGAGTTTGTCTGCCAAACATTTATTTCCCATAAGAAACCATTAAACATTAGAATAATCCATACCCAGGTCCCCATAAACCATAGTTTTCTACTAAATTAGCCTTAAAACTACATTAAATATACCTTATTTTATGTAGAACAAATGTACTATTGTATTGTAATTAAAGAAATAAACCAGGGGTGTCAAAGTCATTTTTTGCCGCGGGCCACATTGTAGTTATGGTTTCCTCTCGAGAGCCGTTATGAATTTGGGGAACCCATTAGAATGTTTAAATCCCTTCAAATATTACATATAGAGCAAACAGCAAATTAATGAATAACTCGTTTTCAAATCTGAAGTCAAGAATAATGACTTTTATTGTGGTTGACATCCAAAAATATGACAATTTGGCTCAGATTTTAGCTATCATCATGGAATTTAACAAGTTTGATTTGCTTTCGCGGGCCGAAAAAAATGATGTGACAGGCCGGATTTGGCCCACGGGCCTTGACTTTGACACCTGTGAAATAAACTGTACTGTATAAAAAAAGTCGTTTTATTTACCTTTGTGGTGGTTGTTGATGTAGTTGCTGCTTGATGATATCCAAGTGAATTTGCCGTGCTTTCTCTGCGATAATACACTTACACACACTGTCCCCTTCTAGCTGCTTTTCATTAATCCAAATTAAGAGAAGTTTTTCAACCTCTTCTATTGCCTGAGACTGTTGCTTAGACAACACAGAAACACCCTTAGCCACACGTAGCAATGGTCGACTTAGCGTACTGGTACTAGGACGCTAAGTCACACAAGCGCACACCTCGTTCGTGTTTCTCGATCAACTTCTTCTTTTTCATTCATCATTCATCATTTTCTTTAATGTCTTCTTCGGCATAACACTATAGCCGCCTGTAAATGAGTCTTTTTCGGTCCCATAATAGCAAAAGTACTCCACACGATAACAAACCATGTTTGCACTCAGAGAGGAGGTGTGGAAAACTAGTCCGCCAGTCACCCTGGCGCTGTTCGCCCGTGCGGTTTGGTATTCATCCGCCGAAAACTAGTCCGCCAGCCACTGTGGCGCTGTGTGGTTTGGTTCGTCCGCCGAAAAGTAGTTTGTATGCCAAGATTATATTCTCGCAAATTTAATGTTCATAAGGTGAAAAGTTCATTAGCTAAAGCATTCGTAAGCCGAGGTATCACTGTATTGTATTTTGTACAATATCTATTTTGCATCCGTGTTTATGTTCTGGGGACATAAACATATTTTTTCTGCCAAGTCCGCCTTGTTTCTTGTCATTTCACTGCATTTCAGCATAGTAAGTGATTTGATTTTGCTTTAAAGACTCGACTTGAAATAATGTCAGTCATCTCCCTTGTAGCGTGAAGATAAGTAATTGCCCCTGTCACCATTAGCATTAATAGGTCACAACTGTGACATTATTGCACATCATGTCGTCAGTGAGCACTGTGTTGCCACCTATTTGAGCATCAAGGGCTGGTTTCTTTTAAAATATTTGTTGTCTGATGAAAGTACATGTTAACCCCCAAAAATAAATTATATCGTCCAAATCCTATCACCCCCTTTTCTGCTGTCACATTCAGGGACACACAAACTGTTCACTCGTCAACATGGCAAGAAAAATGGCCATGAAACAAAATGTTCCGCGTTGTGGCTTAGCGGAACACCTGCGCCTGGACTCGCACGAATATGAAATAGCGCAACAGCCTACGTACAACAACAGTAGCCTTGGTTTAGTTCAGAATTTGTGTTAAAAGAGACTCGGTGAAGTACAAATGGGTGTCGTCAAAAACTAATGGCTCATCTAACGAGTTAATGATTGACGACGATTGAAAAGAGCACAATGTAAGCTAAAATCAACCAATACTAACTTTGCAGGGGTCAGAGAGGAGGACAAAGTGTCTGCTGTATCCACCAAAATACCTAACTTGGTCCTTGAAAAAGTTTTCAAATCCCAAAGTTTTGTGTAAATTGGTGATTTACTTGATGCCGAATTCTTTCTGAAAGAACCACCGGGTAAATTAATTCATTTTATTGGCCAGTCAGCAGTTTGTGAAAATGCTATCGTTGCATACTAGATTGATCCAAACAAGCACTTAATTAATACATTGCTTCCGATGCCAAAGCGTGCAGAGGTTTTCTTTTCTTGGATGAAAAGCAAAATAAATAAATAAATAAATTGATTGGCCTGAGCGAACGAGGCGGAATGTGATGCAATTGCAGCCGATGACGATTGACTTTGTAGTAATTAAGTTTTGACATTTTGGCCCCCTGGGAGGCTGCTCAATAGCCAATCTAATCAGTATCACAAAGTTCAATCCGAAAGCAGGAATGTCATAAAAAGCATCATTTTCATAATCTTTATGAATAATATTTGAAAGACTGTTTAATGAGCATTGTTTTGCATTCATGGCCTGGAAATGTTTTTCCATGCAAATATTTTCTGTAATTTGTCATAAAACAACAACCACCTACTGTAACATTTCAGGTGAGTGTATCATGTTTGAGAGAAGCCATGATATATATTGTTGTGCTTGTGTTTTTGGCCCCCTATACAACAGATTGTTGGAAATCAAGTGAGGAGTAACTTGTGCTTGCTTGTGTCATCATAGTTACATTAAAAAAAGAATAATAATGCTTAGCAAAATAGCAATTCTGCGTCTTTGTCTTTTTGGCCAACAGACATGTCAGCATTTGTTATATTTTCCTATTTTTGGGGGGGTATTTCAGAAAGTAAATTCTAATCTCAAATACCTGTGTGACCCAGGCCATTGTATACGGAGGAGAGAACTTTTCCGACACAAAGCTGACAATGCCTTTCCGATGCCGTGCATAATGTACGAGCAAATGACCGCTGTAGAAGATGAGGTGAATGCACGAATGCCCCGAGAAACAAGAGCGAGGCAAAACGCGGATGTTCCACCTCCACGGCCTTCGATGTTTTCCTCTGGGAGAAGTCATGCTGCGGTGCATCATGCACATGGATGCATATCCGGACATTGGAGCCACACTAATTGACATTTGCGCATCACTAGTGACCGAGTGAAATTTGTTTTGCAGAATTCTGTGCACTGTATTCCCTTCGGAGTCTTACTATTTAGCATACGGAGCGCAAGACAATATCGATTTTACGTGTGCTGTGCAGTCGGTGGAGTGAAGGGCTTCACTAAGTGAGGAGACTGTATAATGTTGGCCTACAGTGTAGGCCAACATTATACAGTGTGTTTGTGTTGGTGTAGGCCCTACACCAACACTCATCTAAATTTCAAGGGCAGCCAATGAATAAATTGAAAATTCTGTCCAGTTTTGCATTATGAGACTTATTTGTGTTTTCCCCAAATTTGTTCACGTTGAATCTACAGTGAATAATGGAATGGAGGCGCAATAAAAATTTACAGAGAGAAATAGTTACAGAGAGTGTCCGAACAAAAACCTACATTAAATATAGCAAAGTAACCAGTTTGTTATCAGCTTAAAAATATAATAATAATAATATCGATGAAAAGGTTTCTTCAGTTGAAGAAACCTTTTCATCGATGGACCACTGCTGAGAGCTGCCACAGACAAATAATAATGATGATAATAATAATAATAATAATTATTGTTGTTGTTGTAATGGAAATAATAATAATAATCATAATAATAATAATAATAATCATAATAATCATAATAATTGTCTGAGAAGGTGATTGCAACCACCTGGGAATGGCCAATTGCCGCTGGGACCTGATTGGCCAGAAGCTCAGGTGAACCACCTTTAAAACCAGACTGAGGAGGAAGAAGAGGGAGAAAGGATAACAGTGTTACCTGTGGTCTGCCGACAACCGACATCCATTGTGACTTCAAATAAAGAAAACTCACAATGCCCTTCTGGATCTGGCTGAGTGAACGTTTATCATTTTTTCCACATGCTTGCTGTCTCGCCGCATAACACCCCGCGAATCTAATGAGGAATAAGAGGCACGGATATTGGATGGGAATGGATTGGATTGGATATGCCTTTATTAGTCTCACATGGATAATAATAATAAGAAAGATTTTCCATATTTGTCGCTACATAATACTTTTCTTATTGGGGACAATTTGGCCACGATATCAGATTACATTAGATTAGATGAGCCTTTATTTGTCTCACAGTGGAGAAATTTACATTTCACAGCAGCAAAAACAAAATACAAGAGCTGTTGTAAAGGCAGCCATTCTCGAAAGGTGCCATCTTGAAGTCAAAAACAAACAAAAAATAATAATAATTTGACAACACAAAAGACACGGACTGTCATTCCATCTTCAACACTTTCTCCACCCTCTTTGTTGCATGAAGCAGTTATCTTCTGTCCCACGTAAAAATCTGCTTCAATTTCAAACTGCGACAGTTCCACATACATATATATATATATTTTTTTTTCCCAAGAGGGCGGCGCGTGAACACGCAGCGGCTCCCCTCTCCCGGCAAATTGGCGTTTTCATGTTTATGTTTGTTAAAGTAATTATAAGTGCCTTGCATGCTGGGTCCGAGAGGACAGTAATTTCATCTGTGCTGTATGTCATGCATATTAGCATATTTGACAATAAAACTGACTTTTACTTTGACTGGACTTTGACGCATCGGCGCTCTGCGTTGAAGCTCCTTTGAACTCATCGCTGGCTCCTCAAGCCATGGGTCCGTCCAACCGCAGACTGTCCAACAGCACAGACCTTTTCACTGAACAAAAAAGGGTATGTGAAAATGCTGCCCATTACAGACGCAAAAAAGCACAATCGCCCCAGGGTTGTCTTTGCGATTTCCATAATTAGTCATGTTTCTGTTTGTGAACAACAGGTGGCGCTATAGGGCGGCACAACCGTTGTTCATGTCATTTGGTGAACATGTATAGAAGGAATACTGGCACACCATTCAGTGTCATATTTGTTCTATCCTGTCAGCTTTGTTGGAGCTTGTCATGTTTGTTTGGCAGTCATGTTTCAGTCGTGGTTTTTGTTTGTTACTTTGGACTCCTTTGTTATGACTTTGTTGTTTTTGATTTAGTTCTGTCTTAATTTAATACAATTTGTTAAATACGCCCCCCCCCTTTGCCTGCATTTTGGGGACCACCACCACCAACTTGCAAACATGACAATTTGTCCATGGACCGAACGCGTACATGCAGATTATGTTCTTTATTTCCTCAAAGATTTTGAATCGAAACAAAACAAGAAAAAAATCTCAAAAGAAAAGACTACTACTAAGATCTATTTCTGTAAACAATGCGCTGTGCGGCATCACAACTCACAGCAAGATACTATGTGTAATCATACATACCTAATTTGTATTGTCCAATACTATAAATAATCCAATAAAAAATCATTTATATGACACCCATGTGCCATACATATTCCAGAAATTTACATATATGAGTAAATACAGGGGAGACAGACGCTAAATGTATGTATATGTGTATAAGAGTCCTGCATTATACCGAATGGAAATGTTCCAACAAGCCTCCGTGCCCTGATGAGTCTTCACGCTTACACTTATGCATTTCTTTGAAAACAAAGCACCCTGTTAAGAAAATGAATCCTTTTCTCCATAAACCAGATGGCTGCACAGATGGTCGTCACAGCTTCGGATTAAAAGCTTCATCTCGACTTGTGTATTTGAATGACACACTCTTCTCACCCAAAACTGGATCCATCTATCCATCACCCGAGAACGACGCCGCGGTTGGGTCAATGTTGGTGGTAGGCAACTCCAATTTTCTGTAGTCACAGTCCTGCTTGTTGCGACTCGATCCAAACAAAAAGACTTTATATGTAATGATAATGATAAACCACCACAATGTACCACAAAACCAAACCAAAATTCCAATCCTGTAAATAAAATCTACCCATCCATCTCCTGGCCCGTTTATACTCATTTGAGTCATGAGTCAGCCGTCGTCTATCCCTGTGGATTTTGGATGAGTAACTCACACACGCTAAGGAAATGTATTGAAACACATTAATGGTGAAATTGAACGGTTCATTATTTTGCAAAATTGCCGCTGCCCCGCTGTAACCGTTCTAAATGATGAGGCTCAATTTGTTTCCCAGTGGCAATCTGCTGGAGCGCAAATTTGATTAAAACCTGAATATCATTTGAATGTTAAAAGTCCATCCATCCATTGTCTGGTGTGCTTGTACAGACAAACAACCCTTAGATAGTTTGGAGTCTTGATTTAGACTCACTTTTTTAACTCAAGCACTGCCATTCCCGAATTTATTCAGGAATTGAAAAGTATTAGTGGCGCGCCATTCCCGAATTTGTTCGGTTTTCGTTTTTCTTACGAACGGGTGCTGATCAGACCTCTAGCAATGTTTCTCCCTCCCACGAGGGGGCAGCATTACAGCCGCCCCCATTTCAAGCTCAGATAACTTCAGACCCATATAACTTGGGAATTAACTTTTTCTGCTGAAAGAAGAGAGTCTATGGTTTCTTACGCTGTATTGAATGTATGTAGTTTGTATGTTTGTATGTTTATGTAGTCCTAAAACTCAATATTCTGTCAATAAAACACTAGCACTGTAATGGACACATTTTTGCACATCGTCTGGCCGTGAATGAGTTAAGTTCAACAAAATAGCTGAACTTGGGCTCATGCGATTTGTTTATTTTGTTTTTGTACTACATTTTCAACAAGAAAATATGAGACAGAATTCATTTTCCCTTGGATTGTCCTTCCAATTAGAACAATGTAAGTACAAACGCTCCCCAACTTACGAACGGGATATGTTCGGAAAGGTCGTTCATAAGGTGAATTCGTTTGTATGTTGCTTCAGTGCTATATTTTGAATGAAATGTTTGTTTAAGGCTTATATAAGTTTGTTTAAGGTGCATATAAGTATGTTTAAGGCTTATATAAATAACCTGTATTGGTTTGGAGTGGACATATGTTTGCACATCGTCTGGCAGTGAATGGGTTAAGCGTGTTATCGAAATGTTAAAAAAAAATGCTTTCGTGGTTTTAGCATGGCCAAGAAAAGTACAAACCGCCCATTGAGAAGTCACGCAGAGAGAAAACCCGTTTCAAAATTATTACGATTTAAAGATAAAAAAAAGAGGTAAAATGATTAAAACGTGGGTCTAAAATTTTGAATTGAGCTCGAATAGTTCAGTCTAATCCTTGTGATCGTCCTTTCAATTCAATCCGGCCCACATTGCATATTTGGAGTAAACACTGGAAAATATGTTAAAAAAAAGTGTTGATGTGTTCATTTAGTAGTACGTTTACTGCAAAAAAATATACTGTATATATTTTTGACGTGGCAAAATGTATTTGAGATGTCACTTATGTAATAAAATAGCAATCAACGTTTTTGTCGCGGCCCACATCAAATGGCAAATAATCTTGTGACACAAAATTCTTCAATCATATTTCCAATTGCGGTGTTTGACATCATGAAAAAAAGGCAGGGGGAGCAAAATAAAAACACATAAACTTTGACAGATGATGCCTTGGGAAATGAATTGTAATCTTCATGGGATGTTTTTGGTGTTCAGGCCACGTCGCTCTTTTTTTATCTGTTGGGATGTCCAACATTGTCAGATATGAAAGGATTAAAATGAATATGGACTCAAGAGGGCAAAAAAAGCATTCCGATTTTTTTTTTTACATTAACAACTCTCATTTATTGTGTAAACATGTAATTCTAACTTACATTTGTCACATATGCATTTTTAATACCTATTTTTTTAATGTATAATTTTCTGTGTTGTTGTCTCTGGTGTGTCAAAATAAAACAGTGTCAGCCAATTGCAAACAAATAATACTCTGATTTTTGGAATTGCCACTCCTTGTTGCCAATGCTTGAGACATACGTGAAAATATACACTGAAATACATCATGTCGCCCGCATGCGTGTTGGGACGAAGCTGCCACCGCCACCTCCGACTGTACATATACCGGAAATGAAATATTCCAATTATTCTCAAATGAAACTGTCGGTTATTGCATAATTTCATTTTCAAATGCATACCAGTACACCACAGGCATGTTGTCGTAGCTGTACAAGTGTCCAAATATTGGTTTGTTGCATTTTCTTTCTGCCCGAGGCAACAATTAGAGTAAATTCATGACTCCATAAAGGTTATTATGCTCCCATTAAAAGTCCATTATGAGATTATGTTGTTGGATGGTCGGAGATGTTTCCTCGTCTTCTGGGTATCAGTCACAGACGCTTAAGAGACAAACACTTCACTCACTCACTTTTTCTTTTATTGCTCTAAATCAAATTAGCTTGTGATTTAACCATCAATGAGACGTATCGTCTGACTGTTATGTTTGGGTGTGTTATGGATTATTTAATAATAGATGTTTGCCGAAACGCAAGTGGGAAATGTGCAGAGCCGCAACAGATGAGGACAAAGGAGACGAATTAGACAAGATGGTTCGTGGGCGACTGTTTTAGATGCGATGGGAACACAGGTAATGAGGAAATGCAGGACGCTGTCGTCCCGCTCACAACCAGGAGGACGATATTTTGCCACAAGGGGTTTGGATGTTCTCTTGCATTGGATTTCTGGGGATACTCTTCCATATATAATTATTAGTAGTTTTATATACGTATATACGTATACTGTACACTATCTATACTGTATATATACAGGTGTATATATATATATATATATATATATATATATATATACAGTGAGACCTCAACTTACGAACTTGATTGGTTCCCAGACAGCGTGTGTGAGGCGAAAAGTGTGTATCTCCCCCAAAAATCCATTACAATGGGAATAATCCGTTCTCGGGTTTCCATAAAAGATACTTTTCAACTATATATATATATATATATATATATATATATATATATATATATAAACACCTCCCAAGGTGGTAGAGAATGACCGAGCAAAGATCCTGTGGGACTTCCAGATACAGACTGACAAGATGGTAATGGCCAACCAACCAGATATCGTGGTCATACATAAAGGGCAAAGGAAAGCCATTGTCGTGGATGTAGCGGTCCCGAGTGATGGAAACATCAGAAAGACGGAACATGAGAAAATGGAGAAATACCAAGGGCTCAGAGAGGAGCTGGAGAGAGCCTGGAAGGTAAAGGTGACAGTCGTGCCTGTGGTGGTCGGAGCACTCGGGGCAGTGACCCCCAAACTCGACGAGTGGTTGCAACAGATCCCGGGAACAACATCTGATATCTCGGTCCAGAAATGCGCAGTGCTGGGAACAGCACGGATACTGTGCAGAACCCTCAAGCTTCCTGGACCCGAGCTAAAATGGGGGACAGACACCACCCATGGGGGGGTGAGACGGGGATTTATATATATATATATATATATATATATATATATATATATATATATATATATATATATATAATGTTGTTCCCGGGATCTGTTGCAACCACTCGTCGAGTTTGGGGGTCACTGCCCCAAGTGCTCCGACCACCACAGGCACGACTGTCACCTTTACCTTCCAGGCTCTCTGCAGCTCCTCTCTGAGCCCTTGGTATTTCTCGATTTTCTCATGTTCCTTCTTTCTGATGTTCCCATCACTCGGGACTGCTACATCCACGACAACGGCTTTCCTTTCCCCTTTATCTATGACCACGATATCAGGTTGGTTGGCCATTACCATCTTGTCGGTCTGTATCTGGAAGTCCCACAGGATCTTTGCTCGGTCATTCTCCACCACCTTGGGAGGTGTTTCCCATTTTGTCCTTGGGGTTTCCAGTCCATACTCCGCACAGATGTTTCGGTAGACTATGCCAGCCACCTGGTTATGGCGCTCCATGTAGGCTTTCCCTGCCAGCATCTTACACCCTGCAGTTACGTGTTGGATTGTCTCAGGTGCCTCTTTGCACAACCTACACCTTGGGTCTTGTCTGGTGTGGTATATCCCTGCCTCTATGGCTCTGGTGTTCAGGGCCTGCTCTTGGGCAGCCAGGATGAGTGCCTCTGTGCTGTCCTTTAGGCCAGCCCTCTCTAGCCACTGATAGGACTTCTTGAGATCAGCCACTTCTGCTATGGTTCGGTGGTACATCCCGTGTAGGGGCTTTTCCTCCCATGATTGTCCCTCTTCCAGCACCTCATCCTCTGTTCCCCATTGACTGAGACATTCTCTGAGTCCATCATCCGTTGGAGCCTTCTCTTTGATGTATTCATGGAGCTTGGATGTTTCATCCTGGACAGTGGCTCTCACACTCACTAGTCCCCGGCCTCCTTCCTTACGGCTTGTGTACAGTCTCAGGGTGCTGGACTTGGGATGGAACCCTCCGTGCATGGTGAGGAGTTTTCGGGTCTTAACATCCGTGGTCTGAATCTCTTCCTTTGGCCACCTTATTATTCCTGCAGGGTATCTGATCACTGGCAGGGCATATATATATATATATATATATATATATATATATATATATATATATATATATATATATATATATATATATCCGGCCTCCCTGTGTGGAGTTTGCATTCTACCCGGACCCGCGTGGGTTTTCTCCGGGTCCTCCGGTTTCCTCCCACACTCCAAAAAACATGCATGGCATAGGTGTGAGAGTGACTGTTGTATGTCTTTGTGCCCTGCGATTGGCTGGCAACCAATTCAGGGTGTACCCCGCCTCGTGCCCGAAGACAGCTGAGATAGGCTCCAGCAACCCCCGCGACCCTAATGAGGAATAAGCGGTACGGAAAATGAGATGAGATGAGATTTACTGTGCAATAATCAAATTGTAACATGCATTAGTAGAATACTTACTAATATATATATATATATATATATATATATATATATATATATATATATATATATATATATATATATATATATATATATATATATCTCAACCACCCTAGATAGATAGATAGATAGATAGATAGATAGATAGATAGATAGATAGATAGATAGATAGATAGATAGATAGATAGATAGATAGATAGATAGATAGATAGATAGATAGATAGATAGATAGATAGATAGATAGATAGATAGATAGATAGATAGATAGATAGATAGATAGACATAACAGCACAACAACTCAATATGTTAGAAAATAGCTAGGGCCGTCAAATATATATCCCATGAAAGATAATTTAAAAATAAAAATGTTTTCGAAGTGCGGAAGAAATTGGTTGCCCTCTCCATCAATTCATATCCAGACCGGAGCTGTCAATTTCAAAAAGGTCGGTGACCCTCCTGTGAGAAGTGTCTGAATGGATTTTTATGGCAGGATTGATTTTGTGTGTGTGAGTGCTTTGTTGCCGAGCACATAAGCATGTTACACAGTAACTAAACTGTGTGTCCAAATATGTGGTGAGTGACATCTCTTGGCACCAAAGACAAATCAACAGAAGACTCACCAAATACTCTTCCTGTTATCAGCGGCACACGTCACTGGTGGGGAGAGATTTGTTTTGATGGGTTGGCGTCCATCCATTTGTGAGTGCCACAGCTGAGTCGACATGCTGAGATGACATTGGGTAAGAGGTGGCGAGCCAATCTGAGGGAACATATCGACAACCATTCAAACTCTCGCCCAAATGCATAACTTGGCTTCAATAAGCATTGCACAATGGGTGTTTATTTATTTATTTATTTATTTATTTATTTATTTATTTGTTTGTTTGTTTGTTTATGTAGTTATTTATTTATTTATGAAACTACACTCTGTTTTTCATCTTTTTCCCCTCCCAATTTTACAGAAGCAATTTATGAGATTCATGAAACTGTATTCGTTTACTCGACTTGATTGATTGGTGGATTGACAAGATAAATGACTCCATGAACCACATCAGCGGAGGAAAAACTGCATAAATTCAAAATATGTATGGGGGGGGGGAGGATGAGTTTAAAACATTAAATAATAAACAGCTAATTCCATCCAGTGTGTGACCTTCACTACTTTGAGAGTTCACAGAGGCTTTGCCACGAAGGCTATTTATGTCAGTTGTTGGCAGTGTGTTGGGAACCAAAGTAATATTTGATTATTGTCATAAAAGCCTATGCATATGCTCAATATGACTTCATCATAACTGCAATCAGTGCACAAAAGAATGACATTCTATTTCTGGAATGAAGCAAAAACGATACATGAGAGCACACTGGAACACTGACTCACTTGTGCACACTGCGTGCCATGGCTGACGAAAGCTGAAAGAAAAATATTTGCGCAATTATATGACCCGATGGTATCTTCTCGTATGGAATAAACGCTGATACAGTTTACAATGCATTGGTAATACGGGCGCGCGCACACACATACAGTTTCAACTCTACCACATTTGAAAACATGTACAGTATGCACAACTAAATGTATCATCATTATTAATTAATTAATATGTGCATTGTCTGGTAGGCGTATTTTTGTTGAATTGCCATGTGACGAGAGTGCTCTCTTGCGGTCAGTTATGTGAATGGCATCAGTTTGATTTTATCCCATCTCAGTATTTTATCGATCAAGTTTGATTAACTCTGATTCCGTTGTTACCACGATCAAGTGTCTGTTGTAAAGAAAATTATTGGGCTCAATCACGCATATTTTTTTGGGGGGGAGCGGGGTGCGCGGGGGGGATAGACGACCCCCAGAAATATCAATTTCTTCAAATTCACTTTCTGTCAAGCGAGTGGAATACAAATTTACTTTTTATCCAGCCCAATTCAACTCATGACGACTGCCAATGAAAAAGAAAGTGAGTAAATACTAGTGTGGCATTTGACTTTCTATGTCAATTCATTCTTTCCTTTGGTCACATTATTATTGTTTATCCTGTGGTGCAACTCCATGTTGCGCCATATAGTCATTTGGAAATGGCCATTTGGAAATGGCCACAGGCTGAAGAGTTCTCCTGACAGCAGTGCTTTTTTTACACGGTGACTCAGTTTCAGTTCATTGCATGGATTTCTCTGCCTGTTATTTTCAGCTGTACTGTTATTGTCAACAGATAATTTTGAATTTTCTATTACATGCGTTGTTTGTAAATGTGGGAACAAGCCGAATACCCAGAGAAAACCCACACAAGCTATGGGAAATAGTGTGCCGTAAATCCTGAACCTCAGAACTGTGAGACATACTAGCGAACTACTTGACTATTATCCTGCCTTTTCAACTTAGCATTTCTTGTCATTTTAACAATGCACCGGATGTGTCAGAAACACAGTAATCCTTCGTTTTACGCTGTAAATGGGGACCAGGATCACCCGCAAGACAAAAATCTGTGGCAGGTCTGAGACAAGGCACACCCAATCCACATGGCTGTAAATCATGGGATATAGTGCTGTAATTGGGTGACGTCAGCGTTGGGAACCAATCAAGCTACAGCCATGTACAAAACATGAGTCATTTGGCATTTCTTTCTGAATTTTCTTTCTCTGATTTTTTTTTCTGTAAAAAAACACGAGGCATCAAGCGACGCGATAATCAAACCGCGAAGTAGTGAGGGATAACTGTACATGCACGATTCTCATTGAGCATATTTTCATAAATACAATACAAGCATTATCTCTTATTCTTATCTGGTTTTGGCATGATTACCCCCACTTGGAGAGGAGGAACAATGTCAGCAGTTGAGGTGACGCTCCACATTGTCTCTTGCGCATAATAGCCGGTGAGTCTCTAAAAGGAGTCGGTAATTTGAGAGATTCATCACATGACTGATGTTCCACCGAAGGACCTACGAAAGTCTCGATGGCGGCCATAAATCTTGGTTCACGCGTGGCGCCACAAACATATCTGCATCTGTCACTGCAGCGCATTAAATTAGCAGCCAAATTTTAACGGCCCAGAGCCCATTCAATTGATCACTGGAGGAGCCCGTCGCTATTTTCCAATCCTATTTCGCACTGGCTTTCTTGAACTGAAGTGATTATATTAAAATGCATTGTCACGTTTGTTTCGTGTTGTCTGGAGGAACGTGATACATAAATCATTACATTTGGAGGTGACACTAAATGATTGCAATGTTACTTTTATCTCTGCACCGTCAAAGGCATGGCTTTTGCGGTGACTGTACGAAGCAAATAAGGTCAAGCATAATCAGGAGATAAAAACACTTTGTGGTACAAATCATATTTGGTGTTATCTATCCATTTAAGATGCAGTTTCTTCTATGTTTTATACATGAGTTATTGGAGTTAATGGGAGCGGCATCGGGCCTAGAGGCATTTATTATCTCATTGAATCCCAGCCTGAGTTCCTTCAATTTATCCAGTACTTATTGCAGCAGACATTCCAGGGCCAGGATTAGACTGAACCGCCATTTTTGGATTGGATTGGATTTACCTTTCTGAGTCTCGCAGTGGAGAAATTTACATTTCACAGCAGCAAAGTTATGAAAGGAAGATGAAAGGAATGAAAGAAGTAGAAAAACAAAATATGTGAGCTGCTGGAAAGGCAGCCACTCTCGCGGCACCATCTTGAAATCAAAAGAATAACACAACACAACGACAATAGGACAACACAAATTCATTCTTAAGCACTTTCTGTACCCTCTTTGTTACATGAAGCAGTTGTAGATGAAAGAGGAGACGATCAAAGCGTCCTTTTCACCAGAGGATCATGGACGTCATAGTGGAAAATGTACATCTGTTACAAGCTAAATGTTGAAAGCAAACACGAATCTGTAGCATCCATTGGCGAAAAGAGATTGTCTCACATCTCCTGTCCCACGTAAATCCGCTTCAATTCCCAGCCGCAACAGTTCCACAAATGCATCGGCACTCTGCGCTGATGCAACTTTCTTCTCATTGCGGGCTCCTCAAGCCATGCATCCATCCAGCCGCAGACTGTCCAACAGCACCAACATTTCTACTGAACAAAGCAGGGCTGTGAAAATACTGCCCACGACAGGTGCAAAAATGCACAATCGCCCCAGAGCTGTCCAGCGATGACAGACAAGTGGCACGGACATTCCACCCATTCAAAAACAGTAATGGCATATTTGTGCTGCCGAAAAACCGCTCAGCACAGTCTCTCTTTTATAGTTTATAGTTTATAGTTTATAGAAATATAGTATATACGTTTTTATATATTGTGAAGAAGTATAAGTGAAGTTAAGTGAAGGCGGCCCGGTCCGGCCTCCCTGTGTGGAGTTTGCATGTTCTCCCTGGGTTTGCCTGCATGGGTTTTCTCGAGGTCCTTCAATGAAAAGGTTTCTTCAGCCGTCATCTGTACTTTTTCTTCTTTTCATCGATGGACCACTCCTGTACAACTGAGAGCTTACACAGACGTATTGCTGCCAACTCCAGGTCCTTCGGTTTCCTCACACGTTCCAAAAATATGGAATGCAGGCTGATTGAACACTCAAAAATTGTGCGAGTGTCAGAGTGAATGGTTGTCTTTGTGAGCTCTGCAATTTGTTGGCAACCAATACAGGGTGATTTTGATTTTGACCAATCACGTGCGGCTTCAACCGAATGGCAGGAAGTTGTCTCTTCAAGCGGCTCCCAATGAACAGCCTGTTTCAGTCGATCACTTCAAAGAACCGGCACTAAAAGCCGCTTCGCTCGTGAACGACACATCAATCGTCAAAAGGAATGAAACGAAAGTGTGAGCAAGAATGGCGAGACATTTTCCTAAGATTGTATTGTCTTTGCTCTTTTATGATTTGGTTATTTTGGTTTTAGTTTCCTTTCAACGCTGCGGTGAGTAAAACTCGCTTTTCGTTTCGAGTCTTCGTCAAAATGCGTCATGTTGAATATGAACGAGGTGGCGTTCGTCTCGTACAGAGGTCGGGAACCTTTTTTTACGAAGAGAGCCGTCGAAGCAAAACATTTAGAAATGTTATTCAGTGAGAGCCACGCACGCACATATAAGTGTGTGTATTAAGAACGTTATATTGTATCCTCATTTTGTGCAATGCTGTAATATTGAGCGGATCTGGCAACACAGCCACAACGCGACATCCCGTCCTTTGACAGCGATCTAAGTCAGTGTGCGTTAGTGATGTGTCGTTCGCGAACGTGCGGGTTCATGGAGCCGATCTCTGAAGGGAACGAAGAGAGTCGGTCCCCAACAAGGAGCCGGAAATGGGAGCCATTTTTTGTCCTTCATTTCTCTGGTTTGGAGTTCTTGTTGGAAGAGAGTTGCCGCCTTTCCTTCGTTAATATCGGATGATGGGAATTTTGGTGATCCAAATACGAGCTGGAAAAGATGAACAGTAATTTCAAATCGATGAAAAGGTTTTTTCAGCCGTCATTTGGACTTCTTCGAAGGTGTTGGACGTTTCACTCTTCATTGCTGACGAAGCTCTTCGGATGAGGAGCGAATCATCCGACACCTTGAAAGAAGTACAGATGACTGCTGAAGAAACCTTTTCGTCGATGGACCAATCCTGTACGACTGAGAGCCTACACAGAAGTACTTTCAAATGGTTCATTTGCAGAGTATTCTGTACACTAATGATTTACAATGGCTAGTTGATCACCAGTGTCTCCACATCATGGACACGCAACATATGTATTTATTTCAGCAGAAGGGCGACGTCAAGGATGCATTCTCCCAAAACAATTCTTAGCTTTTATCAGTTTGTCTCCACAAAGTCTCCAGTAAGCAGTGTATCATGATTAACAGATGGTTCAAAGTATGCACTTGCTTCACTCCGGGTATGAGAATATTATACAAGCTAAACCAAATATGGCCCAAGACACACATCGTGACATTATTTTCATGATATATTATTTAAAAAAACAAAATACCATTACAGACACTTCAGTAGCCAAAATATGAACAGATATAACCGTTCATTCACCACGTTAATTTACGAGTAAATCCGCACTGTGTACTCAGTTTGTGCGTTCGTGTTTTTTTTGGGGCAAATCCACTCCTGTGAGTCGGATGCCACATGTCATGTCAGTTGCATTTCGCAATTCCAAGCAAAAAGTAAATGGGAGCATCACAAGTGCACTGTATAAATAAATACATAACTAAATAACTCACTTAATAACCCTTCTTTTCCTTTCGGCCATTCCCCTCAGGGGTCGCCACAGCAAGTCAGTGTCCTTCATCTAAAATTAATCCATAAATGAATGAATATATAAATGAATGGATGGATTAAAATTATCATTTACATTATAGTATAGTTGAAAAAAAATCTTTATTATACTCTATTTTTTCCAACCCTTGGAACAATAGTGAGAAGTGACCAAGTTTATATTTTGTGTGTGCCAAGGTTGTACACTCATTTGACGACAATGAGGTTAAAATCTTAGCGAAAGAACATAGATGGTTTGAAAAGGGGGTAAAAGAGGCGATTCTTATAAAACAACAAAATCCTTCATTAAACCGGTCTGGTGGGGTGAGGTTCAATTTGGATCGTTCATACAATAGCCTGCTTAGGCAAAACAGGTTAGGCAACTTTCGTAATGCTGATGAGGGTCGTTATGCTGATGAGGTGATACCGGGGGGAGTGGGGGTAATAGGCCAGTCGTTAGTCAGGAATGTAGGAACAATCAGTGGGGCCACAGGGAGGGGCCCCTTGCCCCCCCCCCAACCTGAGAGTAGGGACCTATCATAGCTGTGTCCGGCGCCACCATGTCTGGACATTAGGGATATATAAATGGGGCCGATACGACCAGTCAGACTTTAGTTCGCTGACGAAGCCTCTTGGATAGGAGGCGAAACGTCCGAAACCTTCACTTTTGTACAGATGACGGCTGAAGAAACCTTCTCATCGATGTGGATTGACGTGTAAATCTTTCTTTGAAGAGAACGCTTGTGTCTGTGTGTTTAGAATTGATGTCCGTTGGCTTTGCCTCCTACTATGGCAACCACATGGTGCTGCAAAAGTCTCCGAAGAGAGCGATTCTTTGGGGTTATGGCAACCCTGAAGGTGCCCAGGTTACAGTCTGCTTGTCAGGACCAATGAAATACAACAGTTCACCGGTCACTGTGAAGAACGGTAAATGTATCCTGTTGCTATGACTCTTCGGATATAAATCAAAGCAAACAAATGACCACATCACAGCTTATACAAATGCGCCCCAATTTACGAACGAGATACGTTCCGAACGGTCATTCGTAACGTAACTTTGTTCTTAAGTTGCTTCAGTGCTATATTTTCGATAGAATGTATGTTTAGGGCTTATATAAGTGTGGTTAAAGGACAACCGACGTCACTTTTTTGTTTCTTAACTGACATCAGAAAAACGTTTTATAGCATCTAAAATACCCAAAACACGCAGTATGATATTTTTATTCAAAGATGTCATGATGCCAAAAGAAATGTTAAATCATTTTGTGTTTTCTGGATTTTGGATGGGAGAAAGGTGCGCATTTCTCCCATCCAAAACAGTAGAGTGTGGCGAATGGGAATAGCCAATTGCTGCTGGGACCTGATTGGCCAGAAGCTCAGGTGAAGCACCTATAAAACCAGACTGAGCCAGTCACTTCGAGGAGGAAGAAGAGGGAGAAAATACAGCCTGGAGAGCAGTGTTACCTGTGGTCTGCCGAAAACCGACATCCATTGCAACTTCAAATGAAGAAAACTCACAATACCCTTCCTGCATCTGGCTGAGTGAACTTTTATCATCTTTCCACCTGCTTGCTGTCTCGCCGCAAAACAAAATGCAAAACACCAATAAAAATGACTTAAAGTGTCCAAAATCTGCAAAAAGATTGAGCTGCGAATTGGGCATTTTCAGAAAGTCCCGCCCCCAGTTTGTGACGTCACGCCAAGACGTCTTGCATTGCTGGAGAATCAAAACAATGGCTTCAGATTCGGAGAATATGCTTTCTTGTTACACATCCAGTTATGAATATGATGCAAATAGTTCAGAAGAGGAGAGCATACACGTTTGCAATCGATTAAATAATTTATTCCGTGCCATTTTGAGGCAACATTGGGGGAAATGTCGCACCCAAAAAGAGGCACAAAATGGCCACCGAGCTGTTATGAGGAATGAATCAGCCCGTTTGCACCGGCTGATAAATTCCTTACATGGAGCGTGGACGCCCTCTTCTGGCGGCTTTTGGGTGCAACACGAGGTTTTCAGACCAAACAAGTACAGCAAAATACATTGACGTGATGGAATGACTGCTACAATGTGTCTATTTTTCGGTCAGGGGCGGTCCTTTCGTGACGTCACATACACACTCGTCACCAACTCAAAAACAAGACTTCCTGAATATTCAGCGCCAGTCTTAAAACGTAAAATATAGCTATATGCGGTGGAATGTAAATTTCTCCACTGTGAGAATAATAAAGGCATATCCAATCCAATCCAATCCAATCCAATGTTTGTAAAATACGCTCAGTAGAAGTCATTTGAAGCCATTTTACAAATTATGGACACAATTTGTCCGGAGACGTCGGTTGTCCTTTAAGGTTTATATAAGTATGTTTAAAGGACAACCGATGCCTCCGAACAAGTTGTGTCCATAATTTGTAAAATCACTTCAGATGACTTCTATTGAGCATATTTTACACGGTAGGTATCGTCACTGACCGAGAAAGCGACACACAATGATTTTTGGGTACTTTGTTTGGTCTGAAAACTTCGTGTTGATCCGTGTTGATGGTGAAATTAGAAGGAAAACATAAATAACACAATGGTGAGTCGTTGCACCAAGACTGCTATTTGATACTCGCTGACACAAATTCCCAGCAGACAAATCAGCCCATTTCCAACGGAGCTTGCGCGCCATCTTGTGCATTTTCTGGGACACTACATTGCTGTCATTGATGGCTCAAATTGATATGGGAGGACTCCTTTAATCGATTGTAAACATTTATGCTTTCCTCTTCAGAACTATTTGAATCATATTCATAACTGGATGAGTAACTATTAAGCATCTTCTCCGAATCTGAACTCCGTGAGCCCATTGTTTAGTTTCTTGAGCAAGGCAAGACGACCTTGCGTGACGTCACGAACTGGGGGCGGGACTTTCTGAAAATCCCCAGTTTCGAGCTGATTTGTGGCAGTTTTTGGACACTTTAAGTCATTTTTATTTGTGTTTTGCATTTGACCAAAAATATCAGCATGCGTGTTTTGGGTATTTTAGATGCTATAAAACGTTTTTCTGATGCCAGTTCGGAACAAAAAAAATGGTGTCGGTTGTCCTTTAAGGCTTGTATAAGTAACCTGTATTGGTTTGTACTGAAAAATAAAGATGTAATAAAATATCTCTAAAATATCTAAATAATATATATACATATGTATATATATGTGTACAACTGGAGAGAATACTACATGTTACTACAAAAATGTTCGTATGTACCATTGTTTGTAACTCAAATGTTCATAAGTAGAGGAGCGTCTGTCTATCTAAAAATTCAGGTTGAGTCACTTGTATCTCAAAGCAGTACTGTACTCACTGTAATGCTCTCTAGTATGGCCCAGTGTGAGGGATCAAAGATTTTTAATACATGCTTTTTAGATACTAATAGTACAAGGCATACCGTAACTTGAAAGCATGACACTTCACTGTGCCATATGCAGGCGTTTGGCGAGTCGTTATGGACCCCATCGAGGCTGGTGGTCCCTACAACATCACTGCAACTCTTCAGGACAGTGCGGCCACTCTGACGGATGTTTTATTCGGTGACGTTTGGCTTTGTGGTGGCCAGAGCAACATGTACTTTAAAACTTCTCAGGTCAGCAAAACTCCACGACCTCTGCACTTTGGGGTCGACGGACAAACCGCTGGACCACAGGGCCGGTAAGGTGTCATTTTATTTATTTATTTTTAACCCGGTAGATTTTCAATGCATCCGAGGAACTCGCCCTGGCATCCAATTATCCTCACGTCAGGCCTTTTATGGTTGCCTTGAAGGCGAGTGACACAGAGCTGACCGATCTGATTGGAGTGATGCTTCCATGGTCCATCCCAAAAGCAAGTAAGCAAGCGGCTTGTTTCTCCATTTCACGGTCCAATGACCGCTTCTGAGAAGGCAGCGTGTTTCCAGATTCTGTTTCGGAGTTCTCTGCCGTGTGTTGGCTCTTTGGCCGTTACATGTACGAAAAACTCAACTACCCAATCGGACTGGTGGAATCCTGTTGGGGGGGCACGGCCATCGAAGTCTGGTCATCTTCAAGAGCACTTCGTCAATGTGGATTGGACCAGAATCAAAAGTAGGTGTACACAATTGTCCATCAGCGGCCACTCGTTATTTACTGGTTTGTTGCAGACTAAAAACTGGGGAACCGTTGCTCTCAAGGCTTCTCAAAACCTTTGTCAGCACCGCGCCAACTGAAAACTCCGTCCTGTGGAATGCGATGATCCATCCGCTGCTAAATATGACACTCAAAGGAGCGCTGTGGTACCAAGGTAAGGTGCACAGCCTATTCAATACAAACGCTCCCCACCTTACAAATGAGAAACATTCCGAGCGGTCGTTCGTAAGGTGAATTTCTTCGTAAGTTGCTTCAGTGCTATATTTTGTATGGAATGTATGTTTAAGTCAGACACTGAACAAGGAAGTATAAAACACAGACGCTCTAACAGTCGTAAAATAAATTCACACCTACTGTAGTACGACGGCATATTTCCTTGGGTCTTCAGAAATCCATTACTGGAGCTGCTGGCACATAATTACTCATTTATGTGCCAGCAGCCATTACTTTTTGTTTTGCATCGCCTCCTCATGGGCCGTCAACTGGGAAGAGGGATTTCCTTCCCGCCCACATACTCTATGCAGCCAATCGCAAGCGAGCTCAGTCGGAAAAAGGCGCGCAATCCAAAATTTAATTTACAGCATCTCTGTCCGAACATACCAGCAAAAATGTTCGTAAATTGGGGAGCGTCCGTACCCGTAGATATGCAACGCATAGATAGAAATGCCTCACTTTTTTTTAGGTGAAGGAAATACAAATTATCATGAAAACAAATACAACTGTTCTTTCCCTGCCATGATTGATGATTGGAGGATTGCATTTCACCTGGGCTCAGGTGGGCAAACCGCGGTGGACTTTCCCTTTGGATTTGTGCAGGTATTTTTTTGGGCCAATATTTTATTCTTTAGAAATGCAATGGTTATTTGTTTAGAGTGCCGTTATCTGGAAGATATTTTATTTTGAAAAATTACCCGTTTTCTAGGTACATTAGTGAATATGTTACTCGCGACGGGCGGCCCGGTAGTCGAGTGGTTAGCACACCAGCTTCACGTTGCAGAGGTCGCCGGTCCGGCCTCCCTGTGTGGAGTTTGCATGTTCTCCCCGGGCCCGCGTGGGTTTTCTCCGGGTCCTCCGGTTTCCTCCCACAATCCAAAAACATGCATGGGAGGCAGATTGACCACTCCAAATTGTCCCGAGGTGTGATTGTGAAAGTGACTGTTGTACGTCTTTGTGTGCTCTGCGATTGGCTGGCAACCAATTCAGGGTGTCCCCCGCCTCGTGCCCGAAGACAGCTGAGATAGGCTCCAGCAACCCCTGCGACCCGAATGAGGAATAAGCGGTACGGAAAATGGATGGATGTTACTTGCGACGCTAAAATGAAATCGAGGCGTGAGCAAAATGAATGACAAACTCACTCTGCATAACACCCGGCGACTGTGAGTCATGGTTTTCATGCATTATGTATTTGCGATGCATCTTATTTTGAAGGGACATAATTTGCTTGCATTTTTTTAACCTGTCAATTTGACAGTTTCTATGTCGCTCAACGTCACACTTTTCATGGATGCATCTGTCCCGCGCCTGTGTGACATTTACACATTTTGACAGCCAGCGGCGCAACTTTGTCACTCTACTGCGCCAGCATCAGCGCATATCTATTACGATTAGTTCATATTGCAACATGATCTGCGCTACATATGACATACTTCTGTTAAAATAGCTAAAGAAAAAATGTTTCATTAAGCCACAATTGAAAACTGTTCGTTTTCCTTCAGAGATTTTAACTTTCGTCGTTTGCAATCTTGCCTCACTAATATATAGCCATAAACACCTTGCATTTGTTTCGGTGTGTTCCAAAGTCATTTTTTAGATGGGTCTGGAGTTATATGAGCTTGAAATAAGGGCGGCTGAACATACATATTGGTTCGTATAGCGCTTTAACAACAGATTAAGCTGGAACAAAGCGCTAACATGGAAAACTAAAGGAAATGCTGCCCCTTGTGAAAAAACATTGCCAGAGGCCATGGCCGGCGCTTTATCGACACTCAAACAAGCAAAACCAAAACCCGTACAAATTCGGGAATGACGCTCTACGTCATATTTTCAATTGACATATACATTTGTTAATGGCATTGATTGAGTTAACATTGTTGAGTTAAATGAATTAATAAAGAGGATGGAAAGTTCTTTTGAATTGGATGTACCTTTATTCGTCGCGCAGTGGAGAAATTTACATTTCACAGCAGCAAAGTCATGAAAGGAAGAGGAAAGGAAAGAAAGAAGTAGAAAACAAAATATAGGAGCTGCTGGAAAGGCAGCCACTCTCGCGGCATCATCTTAAAGTAAAAAAAACTAAATAACATGACAACGCAAAGACAGTCATTCATTCTTCCGCACTTGCTCTACCCTCGTTGTGACATGAAGCATCCGATCCATCAATTCACCTGACAGATTGACAAATTTGATGATTCAAACACTCGTCAGTTCGAGCCAATTATTTTCACTCTTTTACCATTGAACAGTTTCTTAGGCCAGAATCATCATTGTCGTGATCATTTCAAGTGTCTTTTCAACAAAAAGCAACTACTTTTTTACTATACTTAGAATATCTTGTTTTTTTGTTTTTTTTTTATCCTTTCACATCCCCCCCACACCCTTTCAAATTGCTGCTGTGGACTGAAAATTTCCCTATTTTGGGACGATTCAAGGTTTTCTGATTCTCCCCGGTGCAGCTGTCCACCAACATAAAAGGCTCCAAGGATGACGGTTTCCCAAACATCCGCTGGCACCAGACGGCCAACAAAGGCTTTGTTCCCAACTCTCGCATGCAAAGGACCTTCATGGCTGTGGCTTTAGATTTACCAGATGAGACCTCACCGTACGGCAAGTAAGGAAACATTAGACTTGTAAGAGACGTTTAAAGTGTGGAATCGACAACAGATGATTAATTGATCGCGAATAAATGATCGGGTTAATCGAAAGAAAAATGTGAATTTCAATTGCCCAAATACCGCTTCTAAGATCCTAATTTTGAAAAAGCCAAAGTGCTCACTAGTTTTCCATCCTGCACCTACGAACCTTGTATCTGCTCCAAAGAACACTTTTGAAACCAGAACTGCGATCTGAACCCACCTAAACGTCTCCTTCCTCCACGGGTGATGCCGCGTGACATGACTGTGTATACCTGCAGCATCCACCCTCGTGACAAGCAAGACGTAGCGTACAGACTGACGCTAGGAGCACGAGCGGTGGCCTACGATGAGGAGGATGTGGCCTTCCTTGGCCCTTTCCCGAAACAAATCCTGTCCACTCCGATGTACGTCAACATCAGCTACGATCAAGCAGTCGCTGTCAAGTCATCCCAAGACATCTTTGAGGTAATAAACATCGACAGTGGGCGGCTCGTACTGACCTCGCTGCTTGTAAAACCCGCATACAGCTTCAAGCAAGTGAATCCCAAGTCGCGTGCCGCGGTACACTCGTGTGCCTTTAGAGATGATCTGCGTGCTGCTTAATTTGCTGGAACATAAAAAAAATATTGAAATGTTTTTCTTCAACCATATATGCCAGTGATGTATAGTGGCAGAATGTAAATGTTCCTATTTTTGTTTGTTATATTTGACTGAACAAACATGCTTTACATAAAAATTAACAAGAAAAGCAAAGAGCAACGGTAGTAGAATATTTTTTTTGGGGGGGGCAGTGTATACAGTAAGACCTCAACTTACAAACTTTTTGTCTTACAAACGTCAAATTTATGAAAATTAAACCTGATAATAAGCACTATTTTCATAATACACACCCACCACGGCTGGCGGAGTGATCTTCGGCAGAAGCACACGACCGAACAGCACCAGCGGTTAAGTTACCAACAGTCCTTATGGAAGGTGACTCTCCTTCCATAAGTCATCAACGATCATCAAAAAGGTAAATAAAAATTTATTTTACAGCACAGTTTATTTCTTTAATTACAGTCGTCATGTAATGCGCCTCTCTTTCCAAACAGCAATTCCCTTTGACCTTCGACCTCCAACGCCATTCCATCAAGCCATAAATGACCATCACAAATGTAAATAAAGTGACTTTATGATACAATGCAGTGTATTTCTTTCATTACCATACAATAGCACATTTATTATACATAGAATAAGGTATGTTGTGTGTAGTTTCAAGGCTTATTTAGTTGAAAAGTATATTTTATGGAAACCCGGGAACGGATTATTCCCATATTCATTTCCTTTGGGATTTTTTTTTTTGAGATACACACTTTTCGCCTTACACACTCTGTCTGGGAACCAATTAAGTTCGTAAGTTGAGGTCTCACTGTATCCAGACAAAATATTTTTCCCAAGTGGCTTAATAATGCACTGTGTTGCTTCCCAAAAACAATCTGTGAAATATATCCCCCGTCCTTCCCCCCGCCAAGATCTGCTGCTCACACTCACAGAGTCCATGCGGACCCAAGTCGCTGTGGATTCCAGCTCCAATCATCCGCTGGGCTCCCAACACCGTCCAGATAGCAGCCAACGTCTGTCAAGCCTCAACTGACGTAGCAGCTGTGCGGTACGCGTGGAAAGATTGGCCGTGCGATTTTAAAGCATGTCCTGTTTATGGCGCGACATCTGCATTACCGGCGCCGCCTTTCATTTTCAATCGCTATCAAGATAATAACGATTATTTTTGGAAAGACATTTTTTAATAAGTCTGTATAAATTATGAGTTGCCGAGACATACTGTAGTTTGTATAAAATTATTTTTAGAAAGTCATGGTGACAAATTGTTATGTTCCCAAGACTGTATGAAGTCCAGATGTTTTTTTATTTAAATTGACACGTTTGCAGACACATCACTGTTTCTCATTCATAGTATTTGAACAAATAAAACAATTTTAGCATATGGAATACTTCTCGAGCTGCTAGCTTTCTTTTGGAAAAGTACCGTTGTCAACTGCAGATGTACAGTATTTGGGCCCAAATCACAGACAAGGACAGTAGAAAAGACATGAGATGTGTCCCGCATTTGTTTTCTCCGTTTTGTCAACCGCGATGACCTCAGAGGCAGTTTGAGGCACAGAAACGTCAGGGGCTGAAGTAGGCAGTCGGCAGTTTTGCGGATGTAGCGGGCAGATGCGAGGCGCTAGAACACTGCAGGGTCGGTGCTGAAAGAAAGAGACGACATGATTAACTCATTCACTGCCATAATTCGGGAATTGAAAATCATGATATGGAGCGCCATTCTCAACTTTGTTTGGGTTTTGGGTTTTTTTGTTTTTTTGCGGCGCTTTATAAATCAATATGTATGTATTGTATTGGGGGCGGCCCGGTAGTCGAGTGGTTAGCATGCCGACTTCACAGTGCAGAGGTCGTGAATTCCCGACCCGGTCCAGCCTCCCTGTGTGGAGTTTGCATGTTCTTCCCGGGCCTGTGTGGGAAAATATGCATGGCAGGCAGATTGAACACTCCAAATTGTGCCTAGGTGTGAGTGTGAGAGTGACTGGCAACCAATTCAGGGTGTTCCCCGCCTGGTGGCCCAAGATGGCTGGGATAGGCTCCAGCGCCCCCCGCGACCGTAATGAGGAATAAGCGGTACGGAAAATGGATGGATTGTATTTTGTACAGCCGTCCCCATTTCAAACTCAGATAACTCCAGACCCATATAAATTGGGAATAAACTACTTTTTTTCTGATGAAATAAGATAGTCCAAGCTTTATTATGCTGAATTGAATATTTATGCAGTCCTAAAACTCAATATTCTGTAGGTCCTGAAATTTAAGTGAAAATGACAAAAAACCTGGCTGGAGTGGACACATTTTTGCACATTGTCTGGCAGTGAATGAGTTAAGTATGAAACTGATACGTCTGTGTAAGATCTCAGTCGTACAGGAGTGGTCCATCGATGAAACTGTTTGTTCAGCCGTCATCTGTATTTCTTTGAAGGTGTCGGACAATTCGCTTCTCCTCCAAGAGGCTTCGTCAGCTAACTAAAATTTTGCTGGTAGCTCTGGCCTGACACCTTCAAAGATGACGGCTGATGAAACCGATCCAATTGGTCAGCCCCCACGGTGTCTGACATTTTAATAAATTATTTAATCGTCTAAGTGTTTGTTTACTCAAGTGTTCCTTGCAATTATGTTTGTGAACCACTGCATACATTTTAACAAAGCCTCGATGAAACACTCCAATCAAAGATCTCCAATGTTTCTACGAAGATACGTTTTGCATTTTATGTTCTTTGACAGGAGACTGACTGGAACTGTCCCATACTTAAAAGCCCTTTCCTGTAAAATCAACCATTGGCGACCAAAGGGAAGAGTTCCGGTGGCCATTTTGAGAGGTGGCAAGGTCGCAGATGAGGAATGAGGCCATTTTGGTGACAGAGATCGGTAGAGTAGCCATAAATTGTACTCAAGTACTTTAGAATAATATTCAAGTGTAAGTACCGTATTTTTCGGATTATAAACCATGATGTCCCTGATCCACTGGTGGAAAGACGCTTTGATCCTCTCCTCTTTCTTTCTTTTTGTACAGCAAGTCCTGAAGAATAAATGTCTCTCCGTGTCTTTGTTTTGTCATATTGTCTCTATGCTGTCATATTATTTGTTATTTAGTTTTTATTGTTCTTTTGACTTCAAGACGGCGCCCCGAGAGTGGCTGCCTTTCCAGCAGCTCATGTATTTGTTTTTCTACTTTCATTCCTTTCATCACTTTGCTGCTGTGAAATGTAAATTTCTCCACTGTGAGACTAATAAAGGCAAATCCAATCCAATCCAATCCAATCCAATCCAAACCTGAGATTTGCTCTTGCTTGTCGCTAAATCGCCGGTGTTGCTGATAGGCTTCAAAGTTGATGGAGGCGTCATCCTCAGACAGGCTGTGAGGTCTCTGGCCATCGCCTGGGCGGCACACTTCGAAACGGATCCATCGGTAGCTGGGAGGACGGACATTAGGAGAAAGCATATATGTGATGCGAACCACATGTGAGAGAAAACAACATCTATTAATATTTATTAAAATAAACAGTTTAATAAACATGGGAAACATACTTGTGACACTTTCGTGCTCCAGGACAACTCTGGATGAGATTCTGGACGGTGGGATGAGAGAAGCCAAAAAAATCTGCGCCGGATGGCACGATTGGGGCAACCGCCTTGGAACTGGGAAGAAAAAAAAGTGATGCAGTTCAACCGTCAAAGCTTTTTGGAGTTGAGAATTTATCGGAGGCAAAATGAAGCAAACCAGACTTTTTGATGTCACAGACAAATCTTGTGAGACTTCATCTCAGAGAGCATTCGTACCTGACTGACGCGATGGCTTTGAGCAAGTTGGAGTGGCAAGTCAGGGCAGAGGAGGCCACGATGGCATTCTGGGGATCATCTTCGGGTACGATCTCAAACTGTGACATGACAACAAATGGGAGCATTTGAAACAAAGACCTTCGCTTTGGAAAACAACATACAAAATCCACTTCTGACGGCCTTGTATAAAAAGGCATGAAACATATCACCAAATGATCGTGGACCTAATAAAGTGTTCAGTGAGTACATGCTAAATTTAAATATGGTGCGGTTGGATGAATATAACTAGCCTCCTCTGCTGGCCTAAAAATATCAGAATCACACACTGACGTTCATGAATTCTTATTAAATACTTCCAAATTGTCTTCATTGCTTTTACCCAATTGTGCTGCTTCCAGATGTGTGTTTTCGTATTCAAGCATTGAGCCAATCACATTTTAGCCATGATTTGTTATCCGGGTCAGAAATCTACCTGGACGCCTTCACAATCAGTTCTGCGGGCCCTGATCGCACTTTTGCTCTAACCAATCAGATTTCGAGTTGGGAACCCAAAAGAGGTATCAACGCCTTCTTGAAGGCGCAGGTCAACGTCAGAGTTTTCGCAAACTATGATGATTGGCTAGTCACTAGCCAATCATACTAGTTTGCCAAAACTGCTCTGATCACAAGCCACGAGTGACAAGAGCATACTGGCCAGAGGAATCTGCATAAGCAAATATATTGTTGTGTTGATTTAATAGCAGTTTTGTCAACCCACAATGGCTGAAGGAGGAGAAGAAATGGATTTCTTTGGATATTTTCTGTTAAAGCCATTTTCAAGACGGACTTTTCTCGTAAAAATGGACAACTGACGCCTCCGGACAAGTTGTGTCCATAAT
Organism: Hippocampus bargibanti; assembly: GCF_051943395.1. Taxonomy (NCBI): domain Eukaryota; kingdom Metazoa; phylum Chordata; class Actinopteri; order Syngnathiformes; family Syngnathidae; genus Hippocampus; species Hippocampus bargibanti. The sequence goes on along the minus strand of NC_142747.1, from coordinate 7,365,937 downwards.
TTGGAAAATGGCTTCAAATGACTTCTACTGAGCGTATTTTACAAAGATTCCACCGCATATAACTATATTTTTACGACTCGCGCTGAATATTCCGGAAGTCTTGTTTTTGAGTTGGTGACGAGTCCTCACCTCACGTCACTGAAGGATCGCCCCTGACCGAGAAAGGACATACCTTGCATCACCTCGATGCATTTTGCGGTACATTGTTTGGTCTGAAAACTTCGTGTTGATCCGTGTTGATGGCGAAATTAGAAGGAAAACATAAATAACGCGACGGTGAATCCTTGTGTGTTGCCACCGAGCATTCATTTGATATTTGCTGACAAAAATTGTAAGGACTTAATCAGCCCGTTTCCACGGAGCTTTGTCGCCATCTTCTGCCTCTTTTTGGTGCTACATTTCCGCCCCCAGATACCTCAAAATGACAGGGAATAACTTCTTTCATCGATTGCAAACATGGCTGCTTTCCTCTTCAGAACTATTTGAATCATATTCATAACTGGATGAGTAACAAGAAAGCATATTCTCCGAATCTCAAGCCATTGTTTTGGTTCTCGAGACGTCTTGGTGTGACACCACGAACAAGGGGGCGGGACCTTCTGAAACTGGCCACCTCTGGTTTCAATTTTTTGCAGTTTCAGCACACTTTAAGTCATTTTAATTGGTGTGTTGCATTTGACTCAAAATATCATACAGTTTTGGGTATTTTAGATGCTATAAAACATTTGTCTGATGTCAGTTAGGAGACAAAAAAGTGATGTCGGTTGTCCTCTAAGAAAGGTCGGTCAGTTATTTCCTGGCTAATGGTACCCTGTCGTGGACTTGTAGTAAATCACACCACACTTTTTTCAGTCTGTATTGATTCAGACGTAGCACTACTGAAGGCCTAGCGATGAAGTCCACGGCCCGCCACTGGATTTCAGAGCTGTTGCAGCATATTCTTCAAAGCAAAGAGATTTGTTTCAGTAGACACTTGTAAGAAATATTGTGCAAAGTCTGTTCATCAAAATAGCACAGTATTGGTTGTGTATTAGCTAAAGAAAATTTAAAATGTTTATTTAATGTCTGAATAAATTATTTGACTTGAATTAAAATTGTTGATATTAGAAAAATAGATTTTAATCAAATAATGTTTTGTTCATTTGCACTTTAGAAAAATCACGCGCCTCTGAATGTATTTTGGTTTATTTCAATCAGTTTTGTATACTTCGGCAATCTAGTTAAATCCTACCCCATTAATTTTAGAAATTGGCCCCCTTTTCAGACATAAGCCCCCCCCCTTTTTAATTTCCCATATGCTTCCCTGCATGCTAAATTTAATCACGGTACATTTGAATGACTATAACTTCACACGCATGCAGCTTGAGCCTCAAGCTTATCGTTTGCTTAGGAAGATGATTTAACTCTGAGTAGACCCATAAAATTAAAAAATTAAAAAGGGGACTTGACCGCTATTGAAACAAATCAAGGGTAAAAATAGGCGAATAATAAATTCCATTGTTAGCAGATGCTAACGATGTAGCATCCGCAGTTCATGTCTGTTGAACACACGAACAACGGAAGCTCCAAAGTGTTGGTGCAATCATCATCATCACAATCAGCGCACGCGTCCATTTTTATGATTACCTGCGGTCCGCTTCCTCCATCTTTGATTTGGCATGTGTAGAGGCATTGCAGCTCAGGGTTTTTCATGCTAGCAAAGACCCGCGTGCTGCAGAAGCCCACTGGGTAGATGGCGCATTCATCATGGAAAAACATTCGATCTGTGATAATCTATGGGAGGGAGTCGGGAAATGTTTGCTTTTGCGGACACGCTGGCCGGCGTGGCGTCTAACGTGACTTCACCCACCTCGCCTAAGCTGTACAGCGTCAGGCCTCCCAGCACGATGGGGAATACGGGGCGGCCGCAGGAGTCCAGCGGGATGGGTTGCACCAGTTTACGGGAACCGTCAGCCAATTTTCTCTTCTTTGTCATCTTCTTTGGAGCTAAGAATAATTGAAGTCATCGTCATATCAACGTTCTGATATAATTGCGATCACCACAAAACCCCAGAGAGAGCACTCACGCTCATCCTTTCCATTCTCTCTGCCTCGCTCTTTGCGTTCCTTCTTGGGTTTCTTCAGCTGCGCCTCATCCGCTATTGTGAGGAGGTGCGTCCCGCACAGGCCGGTCGGCCCTGCAGGGTTGCAGCTCATCACGGGAGGCGGCACGGCGGGATGAGAGGTCGAGCTAGACGCAGACAGGAAGTCTCCCTCCGACAGAGAATGGTAGTGCAGCAACAACAATCTGAATGTTTTGGAAGAGAGAGTTGCATAAGTTGGGCCTGCCGCTTCCGGCGATATGTGGATAGATTTTGAAGATGACCAATGTTGTAGCTTTGAAACAATGATAAATAGACAGACAGACAGACATTTCTGTGAACTGACTTACTGCCGTTCTTCCTTTGCTCTCAAAAACTTCTCTTCCAAATGGGCAACTTCATCGTGCAAAGCTGTGTTTTCCTATGTAAATGACAAATGTATTTTTTTACAGTGGAGCTTTGTATCATTCGTAATTGCTTGATTAAATCAAAAAAAAAATCTTGCAAACTCACGAATATCATGGCCCGCGCTGCTTTGCGTAGTCGAAGGTACTTCAGCCGATACTTTTCATTCAGTTTTTTCCGTGCCCCTCTCCTCATCTTTGCTTTATTCTCAGAAGAAACGGCGGCGGGCGGAAAGGGGGCGGCGGCGGCGATGGCTCCTGCGGGGGCTGTGGCACCAGCGGATCCCAAAGTTGAGACGATGTTCTGCTGCGACGAACCAAGGAAGGCTTGAGCGCTGAAGGTCTTCAGAGCCTGATGCCGCTCGGCATCTGTCTAAGGGAGAAGACAACGATCACCGGGAGACTCTCATGGTGCCAAACCACAATGGGAGTGGTGATCGCAGGTGCGACTATGCTTTATTGATGACAAAATCCCATGACAAACAAGCACGGACAGAACCTTCCACAGAAGAAGTACAAGCATTGAAATCATGACATCATTATCTGCAATATTCAATAACATTTGAATGCAAGGTTAGTTTTGCAGTACTGCCTCAAGTCAACTCACCAGCATTGCAAAGACTCCGTTTCTGTTTTCAATCCTCTTGAATCTCCTGCTTCCTTTTTGTGTCTGAAATATAGCGTGACAGTGAACCAGAAACAGCCAGGCTGGATGAGCTACACACATCTAACAACTTGCTTATACAGCTCATCCCAAAGGTTCAGATGTCTATAGCGATGTGAAAAAACGCTCCATTAAATAAACTCAAAATGAATAATGGCGAGCATCAGCTGAACAGAAAGTGTGAATGTACCAAAAGTCTTGCTTACCTCACGATACATGACGGCTTCCAGACTGGATTTTGCACTGCCAACATAACAGATGAGAATGCGCCATTTATACAACAACCTGACTTGTAATTAAAAGGTAGCAATTTATGTACATGGTAGTAAAATGACATGTAGTTATTAGCCGTACTTAGACTGCACAAGCCCCCGGTCGATGATTCTCTGCTTGATCTCCTTTATGTGCATAGGATGTCCTGCTTCTTCCAAAACAATCTAGGTGTGCGTGCAAAAAAAATCGTCTAAGTTTGTCAATCTTAGTGTAGTAACCATGATAAATATGTTCACTTGGAACAGCACCAACCTGAGCTGCATCAAGCCAGGTCAGGTTTGGCTTCTCTGCAATTTCATTTGACGGTTCACTGTAAAGGTAAAATACTAAGTCAAGGCAAGTCAAATGTATGTACAGGTATTTGCAAAGTGCTTAATCACAAAAATTCTATAAAATATGTGATTCACCCGAGATTGCCGGAAAAAAGCACTTTAATTGTTAGGCACATTTCTATGGGTGTAAATATGAAACTATTAAAAAAAAACGCAATAGCTCCGACCCTACGTATTGCTCAAAATATGATTGACAAAGTTTACTTCACAATTGACCTTTAAAGAAAACGCACTTGTTCAAAGAAAGGTCGTTGCTGTCCAAGTGTACCGTATTTTGTATAAGGTGCACAGGAGGAGAAGGTGCATCCACAATGAATGGTGTCTTTTCGAACTTTTCCATATACAGTATAAGGTGCACCGGACTATAAGGTGCACCTTCAATTACTGAAAAAAAAAAACGTTTTACAAATGTAATATATAAATAGATACAAGTTTTCCAAATATAAGGCATACCACGTGATGAGGCGCTACAGCAGAGCGTGGGGTCACGCACTATTTCTTCTACAGGGGGAAATGGAGTCGTGGCTGCTGACAGAGACCAGTTGTGTCTTAATATTACTTCACATATAAGGCGCATCTGCGAATAAGGCCTATGGTCATCTTTTGAAGAAAATGAAGGTTTTTTGGTGCACCTTATATACCGAAAATACGGTACATAATGTTATTTCCCATGGATGCATCAATGACAACAAACCTTTCCAACGAGTCAGCCGTACCAGACAAACCAGCAATGCTATCCAGTGATGGAAACAGAGAATAGCTCCCCTGTCCATCAGTCTCCATCTCTGATCCAAAAGTGTTGAGCGACTCCATCTGGTGAGCAAGACAAAAAAAAACACGTCGCAGAAATCATCTCGAAGTACAGTGGGGAAAAAAACTTACAGATAATGACCTTCTGAGACGAACAACACATCGAAAATGAGAAAGTAGTTCACGGAGGCAGAAAAATGCTCACCTCTTTTATATCGAAATGACAGTTGGGTTTACTTTGGTAGTGGGCGTTCGGTATCGCTCACGTTTAGTCCATTGTTTACGTGCAAGCAAGCTAAAGGCTAACGTTGATGAGCAGCTGAGAGTAGTAAACGCTTGCGCAAACCCAGAGACTGGCAACGTCCGAGAACAGAGTGGCAACTCAGAGTACACCGTACGACCAAAAACTACAAAACAGTTCGGTGTAACGTACGGGTGTCAGCATTCTTATTCCATGGAGCAAGTTCTTGACGCTTTTGCCATCGCTCTTCTTCTTCTTTCAAAATTAAATTGTTACAACAGCCGTGAGAAACACGACTGCCATCTCCAGCGTTCCTTCGTTTTTTCCAGATGACACTGTAAATCAATATCTGACTCAATGTAGAACTCAAAGCTTTATTTAGGGCAAATGATTCAAATTAGGCGTAGTAATTAAGTCTAAAAATCTTGTTGGAATGAAACCGCTGCAAGGAAGGAAGAAGACTCGAGCTTCACCTTTCGACATCTGCTGCCCTCTCGTGGTGTGTTTTTAAATGGGCATACTTTTGTTGAAGGCCGTTCTTTTATTTAAATGTATGCCATCATATTCAGAAACGCCTCATATCTCTCTATGACTGTCATTTGTGCCCCTTACATGTCGAGTGAGACTTGAATTTGACGGGCAGCAATATGTAACAGCCTGTCCCCCCCATGGAACGCTGAATTAATCTCGACCCCAAAATCCCATACACAACTTTGTTGTCATTTTTATTTAAAGTCAACAGTTGTCAATCACTTCCTGCCACCCCGGAATTTCAGCCGTCACCACTGGAGAGGGAAAAAAAGCCGAGGCAGAGCTGAAATTTGAGGAGCTCGGCTGCACTTTTTGGCCACAGGGACGGAGCAAATTAAAAATTCCAAAATATGCGGACAAGAAGTGACACACAATAAAAACAGGACACTTGCAGACCCCAGCAACCAGTCAACAGAATACAAATAAATAAAGTGCAACTGATTGCACTTTATTTCTTCTTATGGATAAACATCAAATGCAATACTGTACTTGATTTCTATTCAACCCTGGCAGTGTTTACAGTGTCGCGATATTGCAAAATAAACAAATACATTATCGGTGCGGGTAAAAATTGTTTGTCTCTATATGTGCCCTGTGGCTGATTGACAACCAGCCACAATCCCAAATACAAGTGATTTATGGATGATTAAATGTTGGGTGCTCGAAGACTGATTTGCAATTATATTAATGAATGCAAAAACAGTGAGGCAGGAATCTCATCCAGGGATGTAGAAAATGGGTCATTCACACACATACACAAACACAATTACACACACAGACTTGCATGCAAAGCATGCATGTGTTTGTCAGGGACCATTTTAAAATATCTGGACCGTTTTAAAATACCATCCAAATTCCCCTTGACGGGCCCACTTCCCCTCACTGAGTCACAGTCCACATATTACCGTGGTAGTCGCGACATTGCTCCAAATCATGAAAACAAAGTTTGGATAATGTATTTGTTTATTTTGCAATATCGCGACACGGAGAGGATGTCGATGGCGCCGTTTTTAGTTGAAATGTGAGTTGACGGTTAATCTGAAAGATTCGGATTAGGGGTCTACCTCGCCTATTGACCGAACGGGATAGGTTCCAGCAAGCCCCTTGAGTGGATAAAGCGGATCAGAAAATAAATGGATGTATGCATAAACAAGATAGATGTGCTTTTTCGTGATGCAACTCTACTGTATATTGCCACCATTAAATCCAACATCAGCATTTTTTGGGCCACACTGACATTTGCAAAGTACATTTTGGTAAAATACTTGAGTCAGCCCAGTACAGTTTAAAAGTAAGCGCTGAGACAAACACGAGTGAGTTCTCATCACTTAGGAGGAAGTGGCTAGGTGCTTTTACATGAATCACTTGGAGGGGTGGGGGTCAAGCATTATAAATACCCACTCACAGATGGACAGTGTCAATGACGGCTAGACAGACAAAATGTTATTTTGGCTGCTGCTGCCACTGGCCACTCACTCCTCTCTGGCCGGGCCTTTGCTCACCGCGGAAAAAGACACCCGGCTGCTAGCTGAGGTAAGACCCCAGGTTGTATGAGCTTAGTATCCTCAATACATTCAGCCCCTCTTTGTCATTTCCAGAAGTACCTTCGGCGCTTTTATGGCCTTCCGGTTGGTCTGCAAAGCCAAAGGAGGACAGCAGTAGACCTTAAGTCCAGGCTGAAGGAAATGCAGAGGTTCTTCAAACTTGAGGTGAGTCCATTTCATCTTACGGTGCATTTGCAACCTCTCTCTGCTCACCCGTGAGCCCAAACGAGATAAGCGCAATCGAGAATTGACAAGCGGATCGTCCTTTTTGCTTCCTGTGCAGGTGACAGGCAATCTGGATGACAACACTTTAGATGTGATGACTCGGGCAAGATGTGGCGTCCCCGATGTGGGCGAATACAATCACTTCCCGCGCCACCTCAAATGGAAAAACAATATTGTGACTTTCAGGTATGCTTCCAGACATGTCAATGCGTATCAAACAAAAAGAATTATTCTGATCTGCAATTTATTTTGCATTGGTTTCAGGATTTTAAATTACACTCCGGATTTGAGGAAGTCCGATGTGGACCGAGCCATCCGCACAGCACTCAACGTTTGGTCTGACGCGACCCCGCTGACCTTTAAGAAGCTGTACTACGGCACTGCTGATATTATGATCAGTTTTGGAAGGAAAGGTGAATAGGACACAATTCCGATCAAAAAATTCTCATGGAGGAACCGATGAAGTCATGTTAATTGCTAAGCTAACTAAAAACTGAGAGTAAAATTAAGCGCTGGGGTGGTTCAGGAAATTTTTCATCGAGGTCGGAGTGCGTCGCATCACCGTTGTCATCATCATCATCGTGATCATCATCATCATCGTCATCATTGTCATTTATTCTTTGGTGGAAATAAACTTGTGCCGCACAGAACATGGTGACCACAACCCTTTCGATGGTCCTAACGGACTGCTGGCTCATGCTTATCCGCCAGGCCAAGGCATTGGGGGAGACACTCACTTCGATGAGGACGAGCACTGGACCAAAGATTCATCAGGTCATTGTTTGACTTTGAAGTACAGTAGTGACATTTTATGGAAGAAAAAGATGCCCAATATTTTTTTTTTTTTTTTTTTTTTACCAAAACACAGCTTACAACCTGTTCATCGTGGCAGCACATGAGTTGGGCCATGCCCTTGGCATGTCACACTCCACAGACTCGGGAGCCCTCATGTACCCCATCTATTCATACGCGAAAGGGTACCCTCTTGCTGAGGATGACGTGAAAGGCATCCAGGCACTCTATGGTAACTACTCCATCATCAGCTCATCCATTTCTTGCTTTCTCTTCTTGAATACTTGGATTTCTTTCAAAAATGGAGGCCCCAACCCAGACCATAAAAAAATCAAGCCCAAGCCGGACGCCCCTCAAAAATGTGACCCCGAATTGAGCTTTGACGCTGCTACAGAACTCAGAGGAGAAACCATCATCTTCAAAGACAAGTGAGTCCATGCTCAGACATACGGAATATTCTTGGGGGTGTGATTTATTTATTATTTTTACCTAAACAGAAATAGATACACATAATATACAAACAGGATTAATTGCATTATATCGCTCTTTTTATTCTCTCTCTCTCTCTCTCTCTCTCTCTCTCTCTCTCTCTCTCTCTCTCTCTCTCTCTCTCTCTCTCTCTCTCTCTCTCTCTCTCTCTCTCTCTCTCTCTCTCTCTCTCTCTCTCTCTCTGTCTCTCTCTCTCTCTCTCTCTCTCACTCTCTCTCTCTCTCTCTCTCTCTCTCTCTCTCTCTCTCTCTCTCTCTCTCTCTCTCTCTCTCTCTCTCTCTCTCTCTCTCTCTCTCGCTCTCTCATATATATATATCTCATCTCATTTTCCGTACCGCTTATTCCTCATTAGGGTCGCGGGGGTTGCTGGAGCCTATCTCAGCTGTCTTCGGGCACGAGGCGGGGGACACCCTGAATTGGTTGCCAGCCAATCGCAGGGCACACAAAGACATACAACAGTCACTCTCACACTCACACCTAGGGACAATTTGGAGTGGTCAGTCTGCCTGCCATGCATGTTTTTTTGGAATGTGGGAAGAAACCGGAGGACCCGGAGAAAACCCACGCGGGTCCGGGGAGAACATGCAAACTCCACACAGGGAGGCCGGACCGGGACGCGAACCGGTGCAGCCGGTGTGCTAACCACTCGACTACCGGGCCGCCCCTATATACATACATACATATATATATATATATATATATATATATATATATATATATATATATTTATATATATATATATATATATATATATATATATATATATATATATATATATATATATATATATATATATATATATATATATATATATATATATATATATGCATATGCATATTGTACATATATTATTGTACATATGTTCTATTTATCATAAAGAAAAATATATATATATATATATATATATATATATATATATATATATATATATCATAAAGAAAAGAGAGAGAAAATTGAAAATGCACATTGTACATATGTTAAAGAATAAAAATAAAAATAAAATAAAAAATAAAAAATATTATTTTTAAAATAATGTAATTATTTTAAATATGCAGTTTTACTAACATATTGACATTTGTGTCATTTTGCAGATTCTACTGGCGCCTCCACCCTCAGATGCACGAACCCGAGCTAACAATGATCAAGTCCACGTGGCCGTCCATCCCAAACAAGGTCGACGCTGCCTATGAAAACCCAGAGAAAGACCAGGTCATCATTTTTAGCGGTGGGTTAACGTTTTTAACAAATGACGATTAATAAAAATAACAAAAATACATACAGTATTTTTGAAGCAAAATATTGCTGTGGTGTTCATCAGGTATACGCATGTGGGCTTTAAATGGATACAACCTTGTTAATGGTTATCCAAAGTATATACACAAATTGGGACTTCCTAAAAGCGTGAGGAAACTGGATGCGGCTGTTCACATCAAGGGCAAGGGGAAAACACTCCTCTTTCATGATGAGGAGTATTGGAGGTAATGTTTGTGATATTTACTCCATGCATTTTTTTTAATGAAAACCAACTCGGCTCAATTGCACATCAGACATTCATGACGGTAAAAGTGAAACCGTGGCGCTCTGAATCTGGAATCTGGATTAAATATAAATATTTCATATTTGTCTTCATATTTTTTTTCCCTTTTGCTCCTCCACATTTAGTTATGATGAAGCAAGCGGGACCATGGATAGTGGCTACCCGCGATCCATCGAGAATGATTTTCCAGGAATGGACGATGAAGTTGATGCTGCGGTTTATCACTACGGTAACAATTTACTTTACTGTGTCATTCAATTTGAATCTCAAGTGAATTTTCTCAATAGTGTTTTTATTTTATTTTTTTCAGGGTTTTTGTATTTCTTCCATGGCCACACGCAATATGAGTACAGCTACACGTCAAGGAAAGTCATACGTATCCTCAGAACCAACTTTATACTTGGTTGTTGAGGTTTTCGATATACAAAATAAAACAGAAATCCATTGGAATAATATCATAGCAAAATTTTAACAAATATTTGTTTGCAACAGTCCTGGACACAGACACCGAGAGAATTCCCGCCAGTGTGACCGCCGATAGTATTTGTATTTATTCTTTTGGTTTATCGTTTGTTCTGTTTCACTTCAAAGTTGACTGTCTGGGCTCAGGATTTGCAGATACTGTCGAGCACCTTTACCACAAAGTCAAGGCCTGGGGGCCTGATCTGGCCCCCGCATCATTTTATGTTGACCACGAAAGCAAATCAAACATGTTAACTTCCACGATGCTTGTACTGTACTTGAACTGTATTTTGTATGTTTTTGAAATGTTATTCCCAAAGAAGCTGATTAATAACTTTAAAGATAGCCCATTTCAAGTTCTGCACTTGTCATATAGTGTTTGTACTATTTATTTTCAATGACCAATTAAATTGTTCATTGTATTTGTTTTAAATTGGAACATTGGAACCCCTGAAGTATTTTTGACTGCATATGTTAGACTCAACGAATGGATTGGATGAGCCTTTATTAGTATCACAGTGGAGAAAATTACATTTCACAGCAGCAAAGTTATGGAACGAAGAGGAAAGGAAAGGAAGATGTAGAAAAAAACAAAATACGGGAACTGCTGGAAAGGCGTCATCTTGAAATAAAAAAAAATAATAATAAATAAATAAATACATTATAAAAAACAACAAAGTACTATGACAAAGACATGACAAGACTCACTTTCTGCACCATCTTTGTCGTATAAAGCAGTTCAAGATGAAAGTGCACAGGATTGATGCGTCCTTTTCAGCAGTGGATCAGGGATGTCATGGTGAAATGTGCACGTCTGCTACAAGCTAAATGTTGAACGCAAACACGAAGCTGTAGCATCCATTGATTGTGTCACGTCTCTTGTCCCACGTAAATCCGCGTCAATTCCAAGCCGCGACAGTTCCACATACGCTTCGGCGCTCTTTCTTTTCATTGTGGGCTACTCAAGCCATGCATCCATCGACATTCCTCCCACTCAAAAACGGTGCTGGCACATTCATGCTGCCGAAAAGACGCATCCGCTCAGCACAGTCTCCTCTTTGATGATGTTTTGTTTTGACACGACTCACAACAACGCACATCACAACAACACAAAGTGACAAAAACAACACAACAACACAAAAACAAAAAAAGCAAGTTTCATGCCTACTCGGGTGCCTTCTTGGACTTCCTAGTGCTGGAGCCTATCGCAGGTTTCTTTGGGCAGTAGGCACGGGCACCGCGAGCCAGTTGTCAGCCAATCACAGGGCACACAGAGACAAACAAGCATCATCGCTCACAATCACACTTGAGGACGATTTAGAGGAGGGGTGTCAAACTCAGTTTTTGCCGCGGGCTACATTGTAGTTACGGTTTCCTCTCGGGGCCCGTTATGTATCTGGGGAAGCCATTAGAATATTTAATCCCCTACATATCTACATATGTATCATTATCATTATACGTATAGAACGCATAACAATTAATGAATATCTAGTTTTGAAATCTGAAGTCAAGAATAATAACTGTTATTGTGGTTTACATGGGACACTCAAGCATCATGGAATTTCACATGTCTGATTTGCTTTTGCGGGCCGAATAAAATGAGGTGGTGGGCCAGATTTGGCCCCAGAGCCTTGACTTTGACACCTTTGATTTAGAGTGTCAAATCACCCTGACAAGCACGTTTTGGGAATTTGGGAGGAGGCCAGAGTTGAGTGACATTTGTATATTTGTGTTCCAAACATATTTATCAGCTTTAAAACTTAAAATACAGTGATACCTCAGCTTACAAACTTAATTGGTTCCCAGAAAGTGTGTGTAAGGTGAAAGGTTCATCTGCCAAACATTTATTTCCAATAAGAAACCATTAAAAATGATAATAACCTGTTCACAGGTCCCCATAAAAAATACTTTTCTACTAAATAAGCCTTAAAACTGCACAAAACATACCTTATTTTATGTATAATAAATGTGCTATTGTATTGTAATTAAAGAAATAAACTGTACTATGTAATAAAGTTGTTTTATTTACCTTTATGATTGCAGTTGTCAATGGATGGTAGCAATGGTACTGGGAGAGCTAAGTCACACAAACGCACACCTTGTTCGTGTTTTTCGATGATCTCCTTCTTCTGCTGGACCGTAATTTTCTTTTGTGTCCTCTTCGACGTATCTTTTGTGCCCTCTAGCCTGTGGTGGGGTCTTTTTCAGTCCCGTAATAGCAAAAGTACTCCACTCGATAACAAACCACGCGGTGACGAAAACTAGTCCGCCAGCCACCGTGATCTCCTTCTTCTGCTCGGTCGTAATTTTCTTTTATGTCTTCTTAGGCTTAACACTAGCCTGTGGTGGGGTCTTTTTCGGTCCCATAATAACAAAAGTACTCCACTCGATAACAAACCACGTCCGCACTCAAAGAAAGGTGGTGACGGAAACTAGTCCGCCAGCCACCGTGATCTCCTTCTTCTGCTCGGTCGTAATTTTATTTTATGTCTTCTTAGGCTTAACACTAGCCTGTGGTGGGGTCTTTTTCGGTCCCATAATAACAAAAGTACTCCACTCGATAACAAACCACGTCCGCACTCAAAGAAAGGTGGTGACGGAAACTAGTCCGCCAGCCACCGTGATCTCCTTCTTCTGCTCGGTCGTAATTTTCTTTTATGTCTTCTTAGGCTTAACACTAGCCTGTGGTGGGGTCTTTTTCGGTCCCATAATAACAAAAGTACTCCACTCGATAACAAACCACGTCCGCACTCAAAGAAAGGTGGTGACGGAAACTAGTCCGCCAGCCACCGTGATCTCCTTCTTCTGCTCGGTCGTAATTTTATTTTATGTCTTCTTAGGCTTAACACTAGCCTGTGGTGGGGTCTTTTTCAGTCCCGTAATAGCAAAAGTACTCCACTCGATAACAAACCACGCGGTGACGAAAACTAGTCCGCCAGCCACCGTGATCTCCTTCTTCTGCCCGGTCGTAATTTTCTTTTATGTCTTCTTAGGCTTAACACTAGCCTGTGGTGGGGTCTTTTTCGGTCCCATAATAACAAAAGTACTCCACTCGATAACAAACCACGTCCGCACTCAAAGAAAGGTGGTGACGGAAACTAGTCCGCCAGCCACCGTGATCTCCTTCTTCTGCTCGGTCGTAATTTTCTTTTATGTCTTCTTAGGCTTAACACTAGCCTGTGGTGGGGTCTTTTTCGGTCCCATAATAACAAAAGTACTCCACTCGATAACAAACCACGTCCGCACTCAAAGAAAGGTGGTGACGGAAACTAGTCCGCCAGCCACCGTGGCGCTCTTTCGACCGTGTGGTTTGGTGTTTCCGCCGAAAACTAGTTTGTATGTGAAAAGTTCACTAGCTAAATTGTTTGTAAGCTGAGGTATAAATTGTTTTATGTTTGTGTGTGTGTCAAAGCGTGTGTGTTAAAATCTTTCGGGGTGTGGCGACAGCTTCGGAACTTTGGATCGAGACGAGTAAAAGACATTTGAAGGGGAGGTGGAGGGTTGGGGCGTGCAATGAAAAGTGAATGAGGGGGCATCCTTGGGGAAAAACGTCGACTGATTCAAACCAGATGGTTGACAGAAAACGACAAATGAATCATAACAATGACTCCACTTAATTCCTGGAAACTCCCTCTGAGGTCAGCAGGATGAGAAGCGATGATGCAAATTCTCCCCACAAAATCAAAACACATGTGACTTCCTCTTAGTTCCCTTGATTTGATGCACACACACACACACACACACACACACGCACACACACACACACACACACACACACACACACACACACACACACACACACACAAGCACACGCAGACACACACACAAGCACATACACACACACACACAAACATACACACACAGACACACGGTCGAATGAAAAGCTAGAATGCAATGCAGCACTGCGATTGGCTGACAATCGGTTCAGGGTGTCCCCTGCCTACTGCCCGAGGATTGATGGAACCGGCACTTCTGAGGATAAAGCGGATGAGAAAATGGATGGATGGACAGATGATCGGTATTATTATAGATTGCGTTTAGAAATGATCACTTCTGACTGACTCAGGGGCAACAAAGGTGTGTTGTCCATCCACTGGAATCTTTCTTTCTCTCCGTCCTCGTGATTCCTGAGTATATCTACGGGTGTCATCTCATCGATGACGGGACTGTTCACATTCTTTCAAGAGAAAAGATAAGAGACAGCTCAAAGCAAAGGTTCACACTTCCTATGAAAAACAAATGGCAAGCAAAGTGACGCGAGCTGTGAATAAGTTAGCGATAAAGTAGAAACATTGTGACCTGATTTTACTTCTCCTGAATCAAATTGGATGCCGGGTGACGTTTAGATCAGGTCAGGAGGATCGTTTGAAAGCAAGAAATCATGTGAGAAGACAACAAGAAAATGTGATGGCGATCCTGTCGTTTTTGTTGGAATGGGGTGTGACATTTTACGATGACTATTGAGGACATGTTCGTGTCATTTGACAAAGGAATTTTAAGGTGTGTTGTTTCATAGTGCTCTGGATGGTATGTGGAATGGAAGTTACAATGGTGCCAGATCAAAATTAGCAACGAAGGGGGAAAAAATGGTTGCAGTGTTTGCACAGCATTGGAGATAAAGAAATAAGACAGCTGAATTCGAAATCGATGATTATCAAACCGTCCTCTGAATATTAAAACAGGTTTGCTTCCGCATGTCGGTTGCAATAATTCATGTGGGAAAAGTCTCCTGGCGAAGTTCATAATGGTCCAATTACGGTATATTTAATTATATCATGAATGAATTATTGTGCTGTATTGTGTATTTGTAAATGTGGAAAGTTAATTGAAGACTGTTTATTGTGGCACCTTGATGAATATTGCTTTATCAGAAAAAATACATATTTTTTGGTCTTTTTTGTGACATCAGATGTGATTTTTCTTTTTACAGCTCAATGACAATTCAGAATGTAAAAAAGCTGCATGAAATCAATTGTAAGAAACTTTTTTTTGCATATTTGGAATATTTTAATGGGGTTTACAGAAAGCTTAGAAACACGTTTTCAACCTTTTGTCATTGCGTTCAAAGACATCCACAGCCAACAAGGCCATCTTTGTGCCGCATAAAATGAGGCAAGCTTTTGTTTGTCTGACAAACAAACTGAGCCAAGATGCAACACTCTGACACGGTTCATCTGCCCCTTGCGTCAGCGCACCACCAATGGGTCAGCGGACGTTCGGATCAATATCATCAAGGCAAATATTATTGATACCAAAGTCCATTTAAGATGTAAGGGGTTGTTCTTGTATTGAGACATTAATCCAGTTAAGGCGTACATGTTGAGCTGCAGAGTGAATTAGTATTGATATTATTTTTTGGGGGATCGACTACGTGTCGTGTTCACATTGTGATTGAGGGTGGTCTTCAGTCCTAACATGTAAGTGCTTGGAAGAGAAAATGCACACATCTGGAAGTGCTTTCTGCATTCACTGAGTGCTCACTTACCCTCCTCCCTCAGGCAACAAAGTAGCCACTTTCACAAATAGACACACACCAATGAAAGACATTGGAGGGGTGGAGGTGGGGGGTTGCTGTGTCTTGCCTAACCGAGCATTTAAATGAATTAGTGCCTCAACCGGCCCCCTCCCCTCACACACGCACACGCACGCACGCACACATACACCCACACACACACACACACACACACACGCACGCACACACACACACACACACGCACACACACACACACACACACACACACACGCACGCACACGCACACAAAGGAAAGTAGTTGTTGGTGGCAAGTCGTCACCCTACGTTGTCAAAACCTCCGAATTTTATTTAATCAGCAAATCATTTTTTTCCATTCGAGAATATTTGTTGATCTCAGTGTCATGTTTTTCTAACGTTGTGTTATCAAGAGAAAAGAGGGCATTATCTGAACCCTTTGCATAAAGGAACTTTTGTGTTTATCCAAGCCTCTTACTCTGCTTGTCATCTTGGCAGGAATCCAGACAAAACGAGCTAGATAAGATTCCACACGAAAGCACGCCACTGACCACACACTTTATTGTTTGTAAGGCCCGGAAAAAACACTTGACTTTGTGTCTTGCTCTCAATTTTCCCATTAGGGACACACACTTCACACAATTAGGTCTCGGAATGAATGCTCTCAAGACACCTGGATCTCATGAGGTCTCAATTCAGAGTGCATTCAAGGACTGATACATTGTTTCCATCTTTGCTTTGTTTTGCCTTTTGGCTGTTCAGGTTCTTATTCAGGATAAACATAGGGTTATGTATGTCACAAAAGACTGTTTTTTTTGTTTTATTTGTTTGCCTTGATAGGATATTAACGGCAATGTGCACGGTGGTAAGCGGTTTACACATCTGCTTCACAGTTCCAGGTTTGATTTTCAGCTGTGTCTTTTTTGTGTCGATTTGTATTCCATTTATAATTGTATTTTATTTATTATTCTTATTATGCTTGTCTGTGACTGTAAAGTGTCCTTGAGAGCTTTGAATGGCGCTTGAAATAAAATGTATTATTGTTATCTCACCAGGTGCGCTGCTTATTTACTGTACAGTACATATATATGATACCTGTCCATGTTAAGCGCTTTGTTGCAGCTTCAGTTGTTGTTAAATCGCTATATAAATCAATATTGGACTGTAAAGTGTCCTTGAGAGCTTTGAATGCCGCTTGAAATAAAATGTATTATTATTATTAGTAGTAGTAGTAGTAGTATTTGGTGTGTTCTTTTGTCTTGTTTCTCTGCTCACAGCATAATGAGCTAAGCTGGGTGAATATCCGGAACCACTTTCAAGTGACACCACAGCCATCATTTCTGATTATCCATTTCTACTCAACATTGAATTTGGTTTCACATGGGATTTATGCTGAAGATGAGTTGCTGAACATGTCCCTCTATTTGAAAGAGAGACACATCCAGTCTGTTCCAAAGTCATCATTGCGCACACACGCATTTTATTCAAAATGACAATTATAGACTGGAAGGTGACACAGTCTTTCCTCCCGGGTGTTTTTTGCGAATGCTCCAGAATGAATCTACTGACACACCCAACATCACAGCGAGACAGAACACGAGCAGGCAACACGGAAGAAAAATCTCAACTTATTCAAGATTTGCATACATTTGCAAAAATACATCCAGCATCGCGATATCCATTTCCATAGTCGACTGCATGTTATCAGATTGCATTTAACACCTAAGAAATGAGCATTGTAAAGCCAGAACCTCATTATGTTTTGCAGACATTCAAATGCAGCCTTGAGTCCACAGGGAAATGTTAATTTGTCAGACTTCCGGGGACAGCAAAAAAGTGAACTGCTGGTGAACATGGCTTTGGTGCGTGTCCCTCTCATGCCTGTCGCTACGTCGTCGCCACATTTAAGGGTGTGTGACTGACTTCATCAACAGAGAACGCATATGCCTTACATTCACATTGTGATCTCTTTTATTTTTATTTTTTAATTTGGAAGTTCCAACTCAAGTCAATTGGTTCACAAACAAACCGCGTCAGACTTTGTACACATTATTTTCTCTGTCAACTTCAAGAGCTCACGCTACTACTCGCAGAGATTAGCCTTTGGTGAAGTTGTTGGCTATCTTAACTCAGCATGGTTATTAAAAAAAAGACAGAAAAACACTGTCCTTGCTCTGAAAACTAAGTATGAGTGAGGTGTGGAACCACATTTTTCATTGTTTGAAATTCAGTGAAGTCAATGGATTTGAACTCCCTCGTGCGAAGAAGTCCGATGCATTAACTTAGTGGTCACGTGGTCAGTGGTGGTAAAAGCTACATAACATTGCGTTAATCGATCAGTATTTCGATGAGCAGCATTGAGCCTGCTTTATTTAGGATGAAAATAAGCGCAAAAAAATATTTGTATGCGGATAAAGAATTTGAATATGACATCATATTTTGTATCCTTATTTACTGTTTTATGTCCATTCATTGATTCTTCATTTTTATCAATGAAGGCAAAACAACAACAAAAAAATTATTAAAGCTTGGGGAAGTGTGATTGAAGGCACCGTGCCAGTATAAAGTCCAAGGAATGGTCAAGATTGGCATGATTACAACGCAAGGCTGTCCCGATTGCAGTTGAGCACCTCGTGCTGTTTGGTCTGTCCCAGTTGTCTGTGAAACACTCCTTGTTTCTGGCTCCTCAAGCAGCGGATGTTCTGTCCTAGAGCAATGCTCTTGATCGCTGGTAAGTGTGAGAGCATGTTCTGTGGTAAGGATGTCACTCCAGAGCCGGATAAATTCAGCTCCTGCAGCGAGGCCAGTCCGGTAAAAACGGATTGACTTAGCGTCTTCAACTTGGGATTGTTGGACAGATCCAACACCTGAAGACTCCGGAGGGCCTTAAAGCTATGCGACTCGATTCCCCGAAGCTGATGAAGGCCGCTCAGGGACAAGAAAACCAGATCTTTCAGGTGAATAAAGTCTCCCTCTTCAATGAGAACGATGGGGTTGCTATCCAGACTGAGGTATCTGAGTATCTCCAGTCCCTCCAGACTCGGTACGCTGGAAAGACGGTTTGCCGTTAGATTCAAGCTTTGAATGTGTATCAGTTTCCCGCGCGGCGTTGCGGAAACAGACACGAGCTTGTTGTGCGACAGATCCACGCTGACGGGTTTGCTGTTAACTTTCACCACAAACACGTCCATGTTGAAGTCGCGGAGGTTGTTGTGACTGAGATCCGCTTCGGCCAGAGGGAGGCCAAAAAAGCAGCCCGGTGAAAGGCCCTCCAAGTCATTGTGGCTGAGGTCCAGGGTCTCCAGGTAACGCAGCTTGGAGAAAGCATTGGGGCTTACCTGGAAAACAACGCATGGGTAACAGAATTGCCAGAAAAAAAATATTTAAAAAATACTTTCAAAAAACATTGAAGAAAAAAAAATATTCAAATAGACTGAATGGGATACAAATTTCCATAGGATTGGTCTACTAGTGGGTGATTTTAAAAAACATGAAAGATTTGCATGAAGGTTCGATGAGAAAATTCTGAACAATGGATTGGATAATCCACACACTATCCAATCCACCTTTTATAATTATTATTTTAAAAAAATGAATATGTATTGAGGAGGTGTCTCTTAAAAACAGAGGTCAGCCAAGGTCACATATCTCTTGTGTTTGTTTCGATTGACTCACCATCGTAATATGGTTGCTGCTAAGGTCCAAGCTAACAAGGGTGGTGTAACCCGGCCCGGCCAGCATGTCGTCGGTGAGGTTGCCCATGGCGTTGGAGGACAAGTCCAGGAAGGCCGTGTCCAGCGGTATGGGCACGGGCATGACGGCCCCGGGGCCCAACCCCCGACAGTCTACAGTGGTCAGGCTGAAGCTGTCAAACAGGCCGAAGCTTTCCACTTCGCAGTGGCAGCCGGGGTGGCAGTTCTTGAGCGAGGTGCACCGGACCCCCGCCAGTAACAACAGCAGGTCGAGCCACAGGAAGAGCGCCATTATGTTCTGCAAACACAGTGCGTTACTTACAACGATGTCCAAATGTCTGACGGTAGCGCTTACAAGGTCAAATTTAACCAAAGGGAATACTCCTCGATAAATTAGCATGTTAATATTTTTTATTGACTACTTTTTTTTACACATATACACACACACAGACACACACACTTACACAAAATGACGTCTTCGCAATCCTCAGAAAAACTGCACTGAAATACTGATTAACTCATTCACTGCCATTCCCGAATGTATTCGGGAATTGAAAAGCATGACGTGGAGCGCCATTCCTGAATTTATTCAGGTTTTGGTTTTTCTTGCTTGCCGATAAAGCGCAGGTCAGACCTCTGGCAATATTTTCCCTTCTAAGAGGGGGCAACATTTGCCTTTTGTACAGCCACCCCCATTTCAAGCTCAGATAACTCCTGACCCATATAACTTAGATGAATGAACTCTTTTTTTCTGATGAAAGAAGAGAGTCTAAGGTTTCTTACTCTGCATTGAATGCTAATGTAATCCTAAAAACTCAATATTCTGTGGGTACTAGAGTGAACGTGACCACAACCCTGACACTGGAGTGGACACATTTTTGCAAATCTGGCTGTGAATGACTTAAATTCAAGTTAAATCAAAATGTTATGTGGAAAATAAAATCACAAAATAATATATTATTGAAGTTAATGTGCATGCATTCAACTTTTTCCTGTCGCTTTTCGGCAATTCTCTCACAGAAGGAACCCCCAATGAAACATTTGGCTGATTGTTTCAAACTCAAAAGTTCCACAAAAAAACTATGGAATGTTGTACTTTACTTCTGGTATATTTGATGAAAAGAATATACAGTAAAGTCTCGTTATATCGATATCGGATATATCGATAGTCCCGGTTATATCGATACTATTTCTATGCACGCACGGAGAAAATTACATGCAAACAGGGTCGGATATATCGATAGTCCTGGTTATATCGATATTTTTTCGGACTCCCTTGAATATCGATATAACGAGACTTTACTGTATGTTAACACCAAATTGCTCACACCCCAGCAGGAGAATCCAAAAAGTAACGCTCCCGTGTGGGACATATTCATTTTTTTGTCGCACTCCTTTAGCTACCAAAAATTAATAAATGAATAAAACATGTTACCTGTCCTACATACCCAAAAATCACCTCTCATGTTTGCAAACCGTCGTGCCAAATAGTACAAAACGCTTATCAAATCACATTTACCAAGCCTCCCTGTTCCAGCTCAATTGTTACCAAGCACATTATGTTCTCGAGGACCGCTTACAACCAATAGTGTTTTTTTTTTTAATGATAAAGAAGATGCCCCCGTAGCGTTAGTATGCGGTGTTCCCAGTTGCCCTATGCGCATGACTCCACAGGGAGGAACGGACAGACGGTGACAGCCATCACACCTTAAAGGACAACCAACGTCTCCGGACAAGTTGTGTCCATAATTTGTAAAATGGCTTCCAATGACTTCTACTGAGCGTATTTTACAAAGATTCCACCGCATATAGCTATATTTTACGTTTTAAGACCCGCGCTGAATATTCATGAAGTCTTGTTTTTGAGTTGGTGACGAATCCGTACGTGACGTCACTAAAGGACCGCCCTTTACCGTAAAAAAGACGCATTGTAGCGGTCCTTCCATCACGTTAATGTATTTTGCTGTACCTGTTTGGTCTGAGGACCTCGTGTTGCACCCAAAAGCCGCCAGAAGGCCAGAAGAGGGCGCCCAAGCGCCATATAAGGAATTTATCAGCCTGTGGAAACGGAGGTGGCCACAGGAGGTCGCCATTTTGTGCCTCTTTTTTTGGGTGAGAGATTTTCCCCCAATGTTGCCTCAAAATGGCACAAATAAATTATTTAATCGATTGCAAACATGTATGCTTTCCTCTTCAGAACTATTTGAATCATATTCATCACTGGATGTGGAACAAGAAAGCATATTCTCTGAATCTGAAGCCATTGTTTTGATTCACTAGCAATGCAAGACGTCTTGGCGTGACGTCACGAACTGGGGGCGGGACTTTCTGAAAATGCCCAATTCGCAGCTCAATTTTTTACAGATTTTGGACACTTTAAGTCATTTTTATTGGTGTTTTGCATTTGACTAAAAATATCAGCCTGCGTGTTTTGAGTATTTTAGATGCTATAAAACGTTTTTCTGGTGTCAGTTAAAAAACAAAAAAGTGACGTTGGTTGTCCTTTAAGTGTTATTCAAATAAAAAGTAAAAGAAAAAGGGGAAATGAAGTCTCGCCTTTGGGCCGTCCCACCATGACACAGCACACCAAAGAGATAAAACTCACTTTTCTTCTTTGAGAAACAATGGCCACATTTGGCAATGCAACAAAATGCTGAGCTTTTTTTTTAAAGGCAATGGATTGCCAAATAACAAACGAGGCCCTTGAATGAAATGTTGTTTGATCACTTGGCAGGAAAAGTGATAAATCATATACTGTACTTGGATAATTAAACAGGTATTCAGGTTATTAACCGGCCTGATATAAGAGGTTGACATTATATGGAGCGCTGCCCGGTCGCCGTGGCTCAAAGTCCACGATTCGAGCCTCGATAATGTTTTTCTTTTGACCCGTGAACTCCAAACATGACTGTCTGTGGGTGGGAAACGGGTCCATTCTTGTCACAATGATTATCTGGTCGATCCCGTCTGAAAGCTTGACATCGTTACACATGGCAACCAAGGGCACTGCCGTA
Source organism: Hippocampus bargibanti (assembly GCF_051943395.1). Classification (NCBI taxonomy): domain Eukaryota; kingdom Metazoa; phylum Chordata; class Actinopteri; order Syngnathiformes; family Syngnathidae; genus Hippocampus; species Hippocampus bargibanti. Next base: position 7,343,418 of record NC_142747.1, on the reverse strand, counting down.
CGCTGACAAAACACTGAGCTCGTTGAGGCTTGCGTTGATGAACGTTTGTGAACCTTGGTTGATGCGGTAATCAAACCGTTGTCAGTGCCAAGCCGATAAATAATATCTCTCTAGTCGTCCAGGTTTTTACTACACGAAATGCGGGTAGCCAAAGAAATTATGTAAGGTGAGTCAATGTTCATGCGGCGATATTCATTTACTACCAAAGTCAACGGACCTTTGTTCGGTGCGATCCGCTTGCATTTATATCACAACACTGTGATCTCCAGGCTGAAAACGGCTCATTTCAGGCTTGATCCTGTTGAGCCTCATTCATGCGTGACTCAAAATGGACCTCCGAGGCTTTAAATGAAATGGGTGGATATTAAGCGTTTTTTTAATAAACAATTAAGCAGCAAACAAGTAGACGAAAAGATGACAGGTTCGGTGAAGACATCTGACAATTAGACCGGAATCAAATTTAAACGTTCACAAGCCATTGTTCCCACAGTGAACAATAGAAATAGCCTTGACTAAATAACATTTAACATTTGTAACTACAGTAAAGTCTCGTTATATCGATATTCAAGGGAGTCCGAAAAAATATCGATATAACCGGGACTATCGATATATCCGACCCCGTTTGCATGTAATTTTCTCCGTGCGTGCATAGAAATAGTATCGATATAACCGGGACTATCGATATATCCGATATCGATATAACGAGACTTTACTGTATTATACAGACCCCATAGGAGGTTAACCAGTCTTTCTGGTAATGTGATAATGACACCAACAATGAAGTGACAGGACAAAAAGAGTAATTGAAAAAGAAAAGCAAGTTAGTCTCGCTTGGCGGTAACCAACCATTTTCAAACTGAGCACTATGACCTGGGTATCATAATGTCGTGCAACAAGTAGGTTTTAAACATACATTACATTTGCGATATACCAACATTGCACTGAATGACTGCAATTAACAGTACTTTTCTGTCTCATGCAAAGCAATTGTCTAACATTCTTCAGCTTTCAAAAAAGGCAGGAAAGCTTTTCTTCACTGATCATTACCAACTCTGATACTGATCATAAAAAATGACTTACCTGTCAGACTTTATCATACTGAGCCGCAATGTTTACCGATGCATGAGGTCAGTGATTTGTTGCAAATCAATGGTAAAAAAAGTCAAAAAATAAACACAAAAATTGTCTCTTTTTACATCACACTGCGGTACTGACCAAGATAAAGGGGTAAAATTTAAAAACTAATACGCATTTTGTCAATCACCCACAAAGCTGTAATTTTCTACTCTGAGAACAAGTGCATAACTGGAAATTTACTGGGCAAACATCTAGCCAATAGATAAATAGATAGCTATCTATTAATCTATCTATCCATCCATCCATCCAGCCCTCCATCCACCCACCCACCTACCTACCTACCTACCTATCTATTAATTAGCTATTAGCTAGCTTCCTATATATTTGAGTTATTCCGGGTTGAGTGAACGCTGGTGCGTGTGGCTGCCGCTGCCCACCCACAGAAAAAAAACTGATCCTGTGACTGTAAAGTGACCTTGAGAGTTTAGAAAGGCGCTTATAAATGAAATGTATTATTATTATTATTATTATTATTATAAACACCTAAGGACAATTTTCCTGTTTTTATCCTATCTGGGGGAGTACAGGGAAGGTCCAGATGTCCATACAATAGTAAGAAAAGCCACACATAAAAGTTGGAGTCAAGATTGAAACTCTGAATCTCAGAACAGTGAGGCTAATGTCCTTAACCACTTGGTCACCATGCTGCAAGTTTGTCACCATTGACAAACATTAATATTTTTGGAAAGTAAAAGAACAATTTGCACAAGTTGATACTTTTCGGATTCATAGTACGGGGTGTCGCAATGTGATGTGTTTATTTACATTGTTGAGCTTCCTTTACCCCCCCCCCCCCCCCACCCACCCTACATGTTTTAAAAAGTGCATATCAACCAATTACATTATAACACGTCCCCTTAAAATAGTCTGGCACTTTAGTTTGATTGGAATTGTCACGGCGAAGCTTGACTATTGAAGGTGCTAAATTCTTCAGAAACAGCGTTGATTGTGTTTCGGGAGGCATTGTTGAGTCCGTAGAGTGGTCGCGTAGCGCGGATAGTTTATTCAACAAAGTGGCCAATTGAAACCTTAGATGGTCATTAAACTCTGAAGTTTTTTTTTAAACCGAACTCCTGAAATGGTAACATTTAGCGTCTTCTAGGAAAGAAAAAAAAGTTTAAGAAAGTCGTGGCAACTACTTCATAGTTTTGAAACTTACGCTCGCTTTTTACTCGCCTTTCATCCAAAGTGTTGTAGGTGCGCCGCCACAGTGTCCGTGCTCTTCTGACCGTTTTTCTCACTTCATTTTACCGCTCCCATTTTCCAGAACCCCGCTGAGCAGGGTTCCTCGGTGTCCGGGCGGAGTGTGTCTCGACTCGGTTACTAGCTCTTTAGGTTCCTCCCTCTTTTGCCGCAGTTGGCTCAGTTCTACTCGAACGGTCAGCGGGAGTTAGCAGAAAACGGTGACACTCGTTTCCTCCCATCCCACTTTTCAGTCCTGCTGGCGAGGCTGTTCTAACAGCGCCACCTCCAGGAAAGCACAGATTGCAAGATTCCGTTTTGATCTTTCAAAATAAAAGCACAAGACCCATTTTGACCGTGCCAAAGAATCAGTTCAGAATAATTGTCCCATTTTTTTATTGCCAGCCCGTTTGTTGCGAGAGATCCTCGTGTGTCCAATTGCCCTTAAAAATCAAGACCTATCTACCGATCAATCTACAGTATCTTATGCATTTATACATTTAGTTTTGGAGCATCTCCATATACATGTACAGTGTATGGAGATGCATGGGAGACAAGGGTTAGAATCCCGCTTGGGAATGAGAAAAATGAGCACAAGACACCATCCAGTGTGGGTCCTTGGGCAAGACCCTTCACACTAATGCCTACCTCACACAATGAGAGACAATAAATTGAATGACATGCCGGCTCAGACGTCGCCCAGCCAAACAAGGTCTGCCTCAGGTGCTGGGAAACCAGAGCACCTTGATAAAAAATGGGCTACTGGAACAAAGCGGAGATGGACGAGATGCGATAACATGGCTCTGCTGGAATGCTACTACTCAAGCAACCCTAGTCAGAGGGGTTCCATGCGGAGAATGGGGGCTGAATGGCTACTTTGAATCCCACAGTCACGGTTGACCACGAAACAACTAGTAGTTCAGTGTTCCAATATCCACAAACGGCAATTGCTATCACAACTTGAGATTGATGAGGTACAACACAAATTCCGAGGTGAAGGGCCCCATGCTACCACATCAGAGGAAGAGGTTCAACCAGAGATTGGGAGGCAAGCCTCAATGAATGATGAGATTGGGAAGCCAGCCCCAATGAATGAAATGCTGAGCGAAGCAGCAACGGACCTGAGACATAAGATCATGGCAAGAATGAATGCTGGGCAACTAAGAAACCGATTACAATGGCTATGTGAAGTACCACATGAAAGTCTCATGGAAACTGTGAATGCAGCACTGATAGCGATCCCGACCGGAACGATCATGGAAACCAATGAGCTGATACACGCTTCAGCAACAGTGATCCTAGAGATGCTTGGCTACAAAAGCAACTGTGAGAGCCACGAGATTCGTTACCCACCATGGAAAAGACGGTTGGTGGCTAAGATCAAGGCGGCTCGGAAAGATGTGAGTCAATTGACGGAGACCCAGAGAGGTGTGAATAAAAGGCCAATACCCAAGAGGTACATGCAGATAACCATACCTGAAGCACTCAAAACTGCCAAACAAAGGCTCCAGACCTTGTCCAGTCGCCTAAAGAGGTACACGAAAGAGAATGAGGCCAGAAGAATAAACAGGCTGTTCGCAACACAACCTGCGAAAGTGCACACTCAGTGGCAGGGTTCTAACAGCAGAGCAGACCCTCCAAAGTTGGAAACTGAAAGATACTGGAAAGGCATATGGGCGAAGGAGGTCGCACATAACAGCAGTGCACAATGGCTGGTGACTCAGAGAGGAGCACAGCAACCTCCCTGAACAGAACCCAGTTACCATCACAGTGGCAGACATACTAGAAAGAGTCTAAGGTATGAAAAACTGGACGGCACCAGGCTATGGTCCTTCCTACATATATATATATATATATATATATATATATATATATATATATATATATATATATATATATATATATATATATATATATATATATATATATATATATATATATATATATAGTCAGCTGGAACCATTCAGGGTGACTTTGACACAGTCACGGTTTGCAGGGTGGTGATGGCGGGTGCGGATCCCAAAAAGCAGGCAGGAGGGAGCATGAGGTTGTTTGACAAATTGTATTAAAATAAAGGTCAGCAGGAACAAAATGTAATACATCAAAATCAACTGAACAGAAAAAATACAAAGTATCAAAAGAAAATCAAGTGTAAAAGTCCGCCAAGGTTAAACAAACACATGCACTGCATACACAATGCATACAAAGCATGCAACAAACAATGAACCGACACCGGATGGTCGTGCCGGGTGTCCTTTTAAGTGTCAGTGATTAAAACAACCAACACCTGCGAGGCTGCAGGCAGGGCTGACGTCGCTACCCGTTGGTCGCCAATCTGATCGGGACGACCAGCACCTGTGCAGGTGCAGGCGGGGTCGACAGCGCCCCCCGTTGGTCGCCAACCAGATCATGACAGACACTGCCATTGTCGACAGTAAAAGACACGAGGCGTCGTTTTCATCACGTCATATTTTAAACACGGATATTGTAATTCTGACCTGAAAGTGGCAAGATATGTTGCCACGATGTATCGAAGCTCCAGAAAAATGAGATTAATAATGATTAGTAGTGGAAGTAGCTTGGCCAAGGTGCACGAACACTATGCCCGCTGGCACCAGCTCGCCACGGCCACAAGGACCGCATTAGTCCTGAGACTGACCGTTATGTAAGTTCTCTTCATCCTACATCCGATTGAATACACACACTCCAAAGTCTAGATTTGATCAATTGTTCAAATTAATAGGTTTTTGTTGTTATTGTGGTAGTTTTATAAGACCTGCTAGTTATGTACACGGGCACTAACACACCACAAACCAACTGGCTTTGGAAATGTGCACAAACTGTTCATATCTTTTATTTCCCCAGACGTTTGGTTATCCTCACCAAAAATTCCAAAAAATTTTGAAATGTGAACTCATGGTACATTTGAGAATTTGCTTTTGTTACATTAGGCTTCTGTCACATACCGTAATATACGGTGTATAAGGCACACAGAAGTATAATGTACACCCCCAATGAACAGTATATTTGTCCATATATAAGGCACACCGGAGTATAAGGTGCACTTACAATGAATAAAAAAAAGTTTTCCAAATATAATATATAAATAGATACAAGTTTTCAAAATATAAGGCACACCACATTATAAGGTGCTACATTAGAGGCTGGGGTTACCCACGACTTGTTCTACGAGCGGGAAATGGAGTCGGTGGGTGCTGACAGTAGTTGCGAGACCTAGCTGTTCTGGCTCAATATTACTTCACTGACAAGGCACACCGGATAATATGGTAATTAGATAGATGAATTGGGTGTTGCTGTTTTGTGGCTGTGAACGTTTTCCTTGCTTGCTTGGACTGTCTCATCTACAAAGTTTGTAATGTATATGAGGCATCATGTTTTGATACCATATCATAATTTAATGTAATTCGAGCAGATTTGTTATTTCAGAATTGCGTATTGAACAAGCAGTCCTTATTGGAACTGTTAACGATAGATGAAGAACAACTTATAATTTGCAATTTGCAGTGTCAACAGTTGCTCACCAATGTATCACGTCAGTGTTTTCCTGCAAATCGGCTGACTACAATAAAATGTATTAAAAAAATAAAATAAAAGAGTCTCTTCTTATTGGGGCGTCCCTGATTATCCGAGAGGTCCACAAGAGGTAGTTTTCAGTTTAATACAGTAAATGATGGTGACCCCCGCTGGAGACCAACAACATATTCACATAGAAAATTAGAGCAGAATTTTGTGAAAGTTATTAATAATACTACATTTCATCTATAAGCGCCTTTAAAAACTCTCAAGGACACTTTGCAGGTTATTTATTTTATTCTATTTGTGAACACATTTTAAGGACCTTTTTATATATGCGTCAAATTTGTCCCAGCATAAACTGTGGCACATTTGCTTCTCGGTGAGTGGCAACGATGCTGAGTCATCATTTTTGTCTTCTTTTGTTGCATGCATGCATGCAGTGGTATCGAGGTGTTACATTTAAGAGGCTCATGGGCTTATTCGGGATATGGGTCAACATAGGTGGAATCATTTCACTACTGTGAGCAATATTTCTTTGCAAATGAACTGGAATGTCTCTTTAATATTTATTTCCTCATCCCTTTGAATTTCTATGTAATGTAATCATCCGTTTCGACTGTGTGGTTTTAGAACGAGAGAGAAAAACATCAAACAGGTTTGTGGATTTTGAAACCATCCAAAAATGATCTTTCTTGTTTTATGGTTAAGACACAGTTTCTGACTGCAGCCACTCGTAACGTGTCACCATGGTGGATGTTGTGGCAACCGTCTTGTGCTCATTTGCTAGGCACCCACCTCATCAATCAAGGTGGAGTCTTTTTCAAAACCATCCGAAAGGACTGACGCAATCAAAATCAGTGCTCAACCCCAGGGGGCCGCGACACATGTAGGGAAGAGTCCTTGGTTATCTTTAATTACCACCCACTCCACTTCAGGCTCCAATTCATTTCGTCTGCCGGAGCTGCTGTTGCATGAGAGCAATTAAAGCTCAGTTCAAGTGACTTGTACAAAATGCATAGCTGTCCCTCACCGCAATAAGCAGGCGAGATGTTTTAAGAGATGAGCTTCGTTTTATTTGCTGTTTGGTACCGTTTAGACCGCAGGTGTCTAACCCAAGGCCCGAGAAGCAAGATCCGGCCCACCACATCATTTTATACTGCCCTCGAAAGCAGCTCAAACATGTCAACTTCCATAATCCTTTTTGAAAATGTCTCCCAAATGTTTACATTCTCGTATGAAATATAACCTAAGCATTTTCTTGTTCCCAAACACCCTATGATAGTATCTTATACAATAGTGGAATCAATGATTATCCTTGACTTCTTTTTATGGGTCCATCGTAACGGCCTTCCAAGTAAAATTGCAACTAAATTTAGGTTGACAGTGAATCATTTGAAAGTAATTTAGGATCTACTATACTTAATATATGTATGTATGTATGTATGTATGTATGTATGTATGTATGTATGTATGTATGTATGTATGTATGTATGTATGTATGTATGTATGTATGTATGTATGTATGTATGTATGTAAGATGACAAGCAAGCATGGATGTGGATTGATTTCTCTCTTTTGATTTCCGTTCTGGAAAAGACGCTCGCATCTAAAGCCAATAAATCAATACAGTATAACAAGTTATTTTTTTAACTCTCACATATGGAGCTCACATACTCCCCCTACCATGTTCTCAAAGTATATACAGTATATAAAACAAAATTAAGCACTGCAAAATATCCAAAGTACAAGCAACATATTTAACAGGAATTTACTCAGACAATTCTCAATAAAAACAACCAGAAAAATAAAAACAGTTTGGATGTGAAATGAAGTACACAGTTTTTATGTCATCAGAGTAGTTGAGAGTGTCAAACAGTAAGAAAAAAAAGAAGTTGATGGCTCTCCAGCTGTACCGTAGCGAGGCTTTTAGACGAGACTAAGGCCTCCTGTCAATCCTCTTACAATGTTCCTCAGTGAAAATGGATTAGCGAGTAACACCTATGTTTTGGCCCACGGTCACTTTGGCGGATTGGATTGGATGAGAATGTGGCTGTCGCCCTCCTCATCATACAATGACAAATACATTTCTGTGAAGATTTTAACGAGTCACTTTTTTTTCCAACGGGGACTTTTTTCCCACTTTGGTTGTTTTTTTAAAGCTTTCTTTCAACATGGGTGTCGAGGAGCACAGTTCTTTGTTGTCATCCACTTCCGCCTCTTGAACGGCGGGTTGTTAAAGCGGGTGGCTGCTTGGCGTAAGTAGCTCTCCAGGGTGCTGAACTTGTCTCCAAACGGCTCCCCAACTGTCACTTGGCAGCCTGGCAGTCCAAGCGCGATGACTCGCCTCCCCGGTCGCTCGCCGAAAGCAGGGAAGGATGCGAGGATGGTGAGGTGACACCTGGACTGCAGAGATGGCCCGATGACTTAATAGGAAAGCAAGGTGAGTCATTTTATTTACTATTTGTCTGAAATGCCTTATAAATGTCCACATTCTGCAAAAATGTGTGCTTTATTTCCAGATGGTGATCCCGTAGGGAACCGAAGACATTACTACCTCAAATTCACAGCTGGTAAAATGCAACATTTTCCCCCTCCATGGGAGTCCAGTAATCCATTTGTGCCTATGGTTAAAAGCCGGCATTCTTCACCAACACCGTCTTTTTTTAACTTTCTCCTATTTGTCATCATTGGATTGTTGACGTTCCCTTGCCACGTCCGGACTTTGGTTTTCAAAGTGGGTGTCCTGGGGCCTTGGAACTGCGACACGGTTTTCTACAGGACGCACCCGGCTGCCGCCGCGAGGCTCGCCGTCACCAGGATAAACAAAGACCTCCGTTTGAATTTGGACCTAGAGATAGATTTTGTCATCCTACCGGAACCTTGTGAGACTTCCAAAGCGCTGACTCAATTCATACATTATGAGAAAATGGCGGCTGCATTTGTGGGGCCTACTAATCCGGGATACTGTACTGCGGCATCACTGCTGGCAAAGAACTGGGACAAATCCATTTTCTCCCACGGCTGTGTCAATTTTGAGCTGGACCGAATTACGGGCTACCCGACTTTTTCCAGGACTGTGCCGTTTCCTTCTAAGGTGCTTTTCACAGTGTTGAAGCACTTCCGGTGGGCTCACTTGGTGGTGGTCTCCTCCAACGAAGATATTTGGATTGACACAGCGGAGAGAGTGGCCGCTGCCATGAGGAAAAAGGGCCTGTCCGTCGCCTTGGTTACATCTGTGGGCATCAACGAGATCCAAGTTGAGAGTACGCTAAGGAAGATACAAGAAGCAGGGGAGATAAGAGGTGGTTAAGGCTTCTATTCAAGCCATTTGATGGATTAATATGACGCATTTAGAAGTTTTTATGTTCCACGTTTCCACTGAAAAAATGCTATGTGAATCTTTTTCTGTGTGGTTGAGAGGACCAGCTTGATGCTATGATATGATTTCACGCAAAATTTCACATGTTGTTCCAGTGATCGTCATGTGTATGCACTCTGTGCTGCTCGGAGGGGAGCAGCAGGCCACTTTCCTGGTCAAGGCACAACAAATGGGTCTGACTTCGGGCAAGTACGTTTTTGTGCCCTACGACGCCCTGCACTACAGTTTGCCCTACGACACCCCCTTCTCTCCCCTGCAAAACGACAGCAGGCTGAGTGAGGCGTATGACGCCGTACTCACAATCACCATAGTCTCAGATCCCGTATCCTTCAACGCGGCGTACGCGGCAGCAAAAGAGAGCGGGGAAGTGAAGCTAAGCGCGACCGCCGCGCAGGTAGATATGATATGTCACTGCCATAGATAGATGACAAAAGATCTAGCCTATTATTTGGAGTAAATAAACATCTCTCATGGCGAATGTACCATACCACATGACATGGTCGAGATTAGAATATTGCAAACAGTGTCCACTTTCTGTTGCAGGTTAATCCACTATTCGGCACAATCTATAACGGCATTTATCTACTGGCCAAATCCATCCATAAAATCCGGAGGGCCGGCATGCATCTGTCAGGCTCCAACCTGGCCCAGTTCACCAAGAATATATCCTTCAGTGGCTTCAACCAGAAGGTTCAAGTCGACAACGGTGGTGAAATCAAAACCAGCTACATCATCCTGGATACCAACCACGCTGGCAGCCAGCTGTACCCGACCTACATCGTGGACCTCACATCCGGGAAGCTTCGCTTTGCCGGGAGGTCCATTCATTTCCCAGGAGGATCTCCTCCACCATCGGATTCCAGTTGCTGGTTTGTTGAGACTGCTCTCTGCAAAGGAGGTCAGTCCTCCTTAAATTGTCCAATATATTTTTTATTTGGATAAACATTGGCAAAAATGACAAATGTTATCGAGCTCATGCACGCAATGCACTAAAGCCACACTGTATTGCTGGGGTAGGGATCTGCAGTGCGTTTTATCTGTCAATCACTCACCTGTTGTGATGCAGGCGTGGAGGTCACTCATATCATAGTGGTATTTGCGGTCATCGTGGCTCTGGCTGTAACCGGGCTTGTCATCAGTCTATACATCAGGTACAGATTAATACTTTCCAATATTCAGGTGAATCGAATTTGATTGACATGTTGCCCTGATGACTTGCTCATCTTTTGCGGGTCGGACTAAACAGAAGGAGACTCCAGCAAATTCAGCTGGTCAAAGGCCCAAATCGGATCCTGCTGACCTTAGAGGATCTTACCTTCATCAACCCCCAGATTAGCAAACGGGTGAGTGGTCGTGTTGCATCCTACGCTCTGATTTTGGTGCTCTGTGAGGATGTGAGTGACACTTCAGGTTCAACAAAATGGTTGACTGCTTGAAACATACTCAAAAGGTACCATGAAAGGCGTTTGAATGTTGCAAATAAATTGCACAAATAAGTTGCACAACCACAACGCTACACCCATGACGTTAATGCAGTGGTGGACCGCCAGGGCCTGCAAGGCCTTCTCTGCTGGCCTAAAAATATTTGAATCACAGACTGACATTAACTCATTCACTGCCAGACATGCAAAAATATGTCTACTCAACTGCCAAGGTTTTCGTCATTTTCACTAAAATTCGAGGACCCACAGAATATTGAGTTTTAGGACTACATAAACATTGAATACAGCGAAACCTTACACTCTCTTTTTTCAACAGAAAGAAAATCATTTCTATCTTATTTGGGTCTGAAATAATATGACGTCCAAGTGGGGGCAGCTGTACAAAAGGCAAATTCTGCCCCCTCGTGGAAGAGAAAAAGCATTTCAAGAGGTCTAACCAGCGCTTTATCGGCACCCCCCAAAACACGAACACATTCGGGAATAGCGCTCCACGTCATATTTTCAATTCTCGAATAAATTCGGGAATGGCAGTGAATAAGTTAATTATATTTTGTCTCTGAATTTATAATAAATATTTCCAAATTGGCTTTCAGCTTACTTTCATTGCTTTTCCCCTGTTGTGCAGCTTCCATATGTGTGTTTTCGTATTTAACCATTCCACCAATCACATTTCAGCCATTATTTGTGACCAGGGTCAGAAATTGACCTGGACTTCACAATCATTTCTGCGGGTCCTGCAGGATAAAATAAATGTCAATAAAACTGTTGCTTTAACCAATCGCATTCTGAGTTGGCGACACAAAGACATTCTCGCAGGCCTTATTTCATGGCTAACGCTACCCTCTAGTGGACTTGTAGAAAATCACATCACACTTTATATATGAGTCGCAGTAGCTGCAGTAAAGGTTGTATAGTCATAGAATATTTATTAAGAGTTGGATTGATTCAGACGTAGCACTACTGAAAGTACGTGAAATGCATAGCTCGTCACTGCCCGAATGAACAAAAAATTATTTTGATCACATTTTGATATCATGAGTCAATTTTGTGTATAATAAATTGTGCTCTTTCACTAACTAAAATTCCAGTCCCTTCTTTTCTATTAATTCCCAATTTATTACTGAAATGAATAACTTAATTCTCCATTTACTATTTTGTTTTGGGTTGGATGACATTTACTATTTGATTTCATGCACAGAAGATCACATTAGAGGACATGAGTGAGTCCAAAGGTGGCCCTGAAGAGAAATCAGTAGACTACTCAAACTCGGTGAACAGTATGCACACAGTGACACACGAGTTCACCAACGTTGCTGTGTTTGAGGTAAACCACTCTAAGAAAGCCATCATTAAGAAAAGCCATGAAGTTACAAGAAGCTTAACCCCCCCAAAAAATTTTAAATACAATTTCAATATTCACAGTACATTTAACATGTGATATCTCTTCCAGGGTGACTGGGTGTGGCTAAAGAAATTTGACGATGGCCAGTTCAAGGAGGTGAACCAGAGCAGCACAAAGATGTTGACCAAAGTCAGTGCTATGAAGTCTTAACATTAACAATATTAATAATAATAATAATAATAATAATAATAATAATAATAATAATTATTATTATTATTATTATTATTATTATTATTATTATTATTATTATTATTATTATTATTATTATTATTACGTATTATTATTATTATTATTATTATTGTTGTTGTTATTATTGTTATTATTATTGTTATTATTATTATTATTATTATTATTAGTAGTAGTAGTAGTAGTAGTAGTAGTAATAGTAGTAGTAGTAGTAGTAGTAGTTGTTGGGAGGCTGGAATGGATTAGGGGTCTTTCCATTCATTTCAATGATTTGAGATACAAAGTTTTTAATTTCAAATGTGATCACAAAATGGATGAAAGTCAGGTCTCAGTGCCCTACTGTATTGATTGACCTCACTAAATGGACCTCGCTCGAGGGGGAAATTTTGGGTGGGATTCTTCCGTTGTGCACATTTCATGAGACTCGGGTTTTTCATTTTTGCAAAAAAATAAAAAAGAGGTCATCAAACCTGCTGTCAATTGCGCTTTTCAGATGAAAGACTTGAGAAATGAGAATGTGAATCCCTTCCTGGGCTTCTTCACGGAGAGCTCCATGTTTGCAGTGGTGATCGAGCACTGCTCCAGAGGCAGTCTTCAAGACCTTCTTCGGAACGAAGACGTCAAATTAGACTGGATGTTCAAGTCCTCTTTAGTGCTTGACCTCATCAAGGTTGTAATTTGTGTCCCACAATACAATGTACAACATTTTGCCGTTCTGTCTAGCTAGAGACAGAATATATTTTTTCACAACTACTGTCATGAAGTACATGCAGGATTGAAACAAATACTGACACTAGACAAATGAAAGAAATATGCACACTTTGAAATGATACGCATCTACAATGTTTCTGTTACCCGTTAAAGAAGACGTGTTATGCTTCCAGGGAATGAAATACCTCCACCATCGGGATTTCCCGCATGGGCGATTAAAATCTCGTAACTGCGTGGTGGACGGGCGCTTTGTGCTCAAGATCACAGACTACGGCTTTAACGAGCTTCTAGAATCTCAAAAAGCTCCCGGAGAGAAACCTCCGCCTGAAGGTAACATGTCTTCCTCCAAGCGCACAACACACCAAGCTTGCTATCGTGCACCTCCTTTCCCTCTGCTCCATTCAGATCTTTTTTGGACGGCTCCAGAATTCTTGAGGGATCTGCCGAGCTCCCGTAAAGGCACCTACAAGGGCGACGTGTACAGTTTTTCCATTATTCTCCAAGAGGTGGTCGTTCGAGGACCACCGTACTGCATGCTGGGCCTGCCACCCGAAGGTGTGTAAAGAGAAAGACGTTTTTTTTTTCATTGCTTTGGTTACTACAGAAGAGAATATTATATTCATATGGATATAAATCAAAAAGTTACAACTTTTTTTCTAGCTGTTAAGTTTAGCTTTTACTCTTTGTCTCCAGCCGCTTATTCCTCATTAGGGTCGCGGGGGTTGCTGGAGCCTATCTCAGCTGTCTTCGGGCACGAGGCGGGGGACACCCTGAATTTATATATATATATATATATATATATATATATATATATATATATATATATATATATATATATATATATATATATATATATATATATATATATATATATAAACATGCATGCAGGCAGATTGACCTAGGTGTGAGTGTGAGAGTGACTGTTGTATGTCTTTGTGTGCCCTGCGATTGGCTGGCAATCAATTCAGGGTGTCCCCCGCCTCGTGCCCGAAGACAGCTGAGATAGGCTCCAGCAACCCTCGCGACCCTGATGATGAGATGAGATATATATGGTATTTGCAAAACTGGTGGAGCATCACAAAAAAATAAGAAGTCCAAGATGGCGCCCGAGTAGGCAGCCGTCAGCAAGTGCTCTCATGAACCTTGCTTTTTTGATGTTTTTGTCTTGTTTTGTGATTTCTTTTGTCACTTTGTGTTGTTGGGCGTCGTGTGGAATGGATACGGATTGTTTTTCAGCATTTTTGACCATGACATTCATCAAGGAAAGGAGGAGACTGTATATATATATATATATATATATATATATATATATATATATATATATATATATATATATATATATATATATATATATATATATCTTCTTCTTTTCCTTTCGGCTTTTCACTTCAGTGGGTTGCCACAGCGAATCAATGTCCTCCATCTATCCCGGTCTTCTCTCACAATATATATATATATATATATATATATATATATATATATATATATATATATATATATATATATTATATATATATTCAAGGGAAGTCTCGTTATATCGATATTCAAGGGAGTCCGAAAAAATATAGATATAACCGGGACTATCGATATATCCGACCCTGTTTGCATGTAATTTTCTCCGTGCGTGCATAGAAATAGTATCGATATAACCAGGACTATCGATATATCCGATATCGATATAACGAGACTTTACTGTATATATATATAAATGCAGGCATGGTGTATTTGACAATTGTATTAAATAAAAGGTCGGCAGGAACAAAAGCTCAAACAACAAAGTCATCAGAACACAAAGGTCCAAGGTAGCAAAGAAACCATGAGTAAAAAAACTGAATGGTTGTGCCGGGAGGCCTTTTAACTGCCATTGATTAAAACGATCAACACTTGTGCAGCTGCAGGCGGGGCCCTACTGTGCCACCCACTGGTCACAAACTGAAACATGACAATATGTGTTTTTTGTTGTTGTTGTTGTTGTTGTTTTAATTTATTGTAGCCTAGCTACATTATTTGTGGGTAAGTTTATTTATGGAAAAGTTTCTTTGGATGATGAATTCGAACAGGCCATTTGATACTTACATTTCTGTTCCCAGAGATTATTCGAAAGGTGAAGAAGCCTCCTCCAATGTGTCGGCCCACTGTCGTTCCCGACCAGGCTCCTTTGGAATGTATCCAGTTGATGAAGCAGTGCTGGAGTGAACTTCCAGAACGAAGACCCAACTTTGATGAAATTTTTGACAGGGTTAGTTTGGGATGGAATTTGCGTTATCATTCTCTCTAGTTTTACATTTTCCCATGATTATTTTTCCTCTTTGTCTTGTAGTTCAAGATCATCAACAAGGGTAGGAAGACCAACATCATTGACTCCATGTTGCGGATGCTGGAGCAGTACAGTTCCAATCTGGAGGAACTCATCCGAGAGCGAACGGAGGAGCTGGAGGTTGAGAAGCACAGGACAGAGAAACTGCTCTCTGAGATGCTGCCACTGTCAGTTAACACAAACACCCTAGTGCACAAATCAGCTTATCCAAAAAGTCGGCTGATCATCCTCTTGCCTCCATCAGATCGGTGGCAGAGGCGCTGAAAACCGGCGCCACGGTAGAGCCGGAGTACTTTGACCAGGTGACTATCTACTTCAGCGATATCGTGGGCTTCACCACGATCTCGTCGCTCAGTGACCCCATTGAGGTGGTCGACCTTCTCAATGACCTTTACACCCTGTTTGATGCGGTGCTCAGCAACCATGACGTCTACAAGGTGAGACGGGCACGAACTAACGATACACTGATGAAAAGTTTTCTTCAGCCGTCATCTGTACTTCGTTGAAAGTGTCGGACGTTTCGCTTCTTATCCAAGAAACTTCATCAGCTAGTTTGCTGACGAAGTTTCTTGGATAAGAAGCGAAACGTACGACACCTTCAAAGAAGTACAGATGACGGCTGAAGAAACCTTTTCATCGATGGACCACTCCTGTACGATTGAGAGCTTACACAGACGTAACGATACACTGCGATTACGTGGTGAATTATTTTCTAGCGTGTTTACTGCAACAGTGGTTCCACCGTGTGTCACCGTCCGGATCCAGGTGGAAACCATTGGTGATGCTTACATGGTGGCATCGGGCCTGCCGAAAAAAAACGGCAACAAGCACGGCGCCGAAATCGCCAACATGTCTCTGAACATCCTCAGCTCAGTGGGAACCTTCAGGATGCGCCACATGCCCGAGGTTCCCGTCAGGATAAGGATCGGGATCCATTCAGGTAGTATGTCCGTGTAGATTGTGGATTGGCTGGAATGACCCAAATATTCCCATTGTCCCGAGTATCTGTCAATTCGACATTTGTCAAACTACAGCACCACATCAACAAATATTTTTTTCAATATTCTTGTATGCTCAATGCTGTGTGTGAGTAATTTTGATACTATGCAAAAAAATCCACTCAAAGTCTGAAAGGTCAAATTCAGCCTCACCATACCAAGCGCTTCTGTGCCTTCCCAGGGCCTTGCGTCGCCGGAGTGGTGGGCCTGACCATGCCACGCTACTGCCTGTTCGGAGACACTGTCAACACCGCCTCGAGAATGGAATCCACTGGCCTGCGTGAGTTTCCAGTGCGTTAATGTTCATATACTCTGCCTTATCATTGCACTCTCCATCGTCTTCTCTCAGCTTACAGGATCCACGTAAACTTGAGCACGGTGAACATCCTGCGCTCTCTTGGGGAAGGTTATAAAATAGAAGTTAGGGGCAAGACAGAGCTGAAGGTAAACTGGATTAGAAATATGATCAGCTACGATCCGCATTTGAAATCATTCATAGAAACGAAAAGACGCACCGTGGGTAAAATCCTGCTCTGTATTACCAGGGGAAAGGCATTGAAGAGACGTACTGGCTCGTAGGGAAGTCTGACTTTGCAAAACCTTTGCCAAAGCCGCCAGAGATCAAACCGGGGTAAGATACCTTTTGCCATCATTCACCTTTGTGCGGAGTTGCTTTGATGCATATCCATCCTTAAACCCGCTTGTGCAAACTTGCCCAAACTGTGATCAGCGAAGACAATCACGGCCTGAGCCCCGAAGACATAGCAATGTACAAGAAAAAGAAGGCAGAGAAAAAAGCTTGACATGCAGGTAGAGACCAGCTGATGTTGTGCCCGGTGGGAAAACGTCGGCATGCTGCGATGTGAACACCGTTGTTTTCTGAGTCTTGCTTCGCACTATTGATTTGATCAGCTTTGATTAACCAGCGGATTGTGAAAATCCCTCTTTGTGTGTTTTAGTCTCTGCTGTATTTAGCGCTGGTTGGCTTGCTATCATGGTGTTTGTGCGCTCACTCTATTTCAATGCTTGCAGTGATGTCTGCTTTACATGAAATCCAACTTCTGTCTTTTGTCAAGGGTCAACTGGCAAGCGATGGTGACCGATGAAATAAAGACACTTTTCCGCAAGGCCAATAGGCCGGTGGCGAAGCAAAAAAAGAGTCCAAAAGAAGGGGGAATGTAAAAAAAATGAAACCATAGACAGATTCCTTCTGCGGGTGAAAGTCAGGGTGGAGGACGTGAAAGCGGCACCCGGCCTCCCTCTCCGTGGCTTAACACGGACTCCTTTAAGAGGATTCTCCATCCACCTGCTAATCTGCCCAGAGCCAACACAGCAGAACATGATGGCCGCTAATGTAATGAGGCCCCACCTGTGACCTGCCTGCGCTAACAGCCCACAGACCGATCTTCAGTCAAAGATGCACAAACTCATTCACGTGCCATGTTTACTGGACACTGACTCCACGTTGAATCAAGGCAAGGCTTCCCCATGCAAAGGGGGGGAGGTAGACGTAACCATATTCCTTTGATATTGCACGTTGATTTCAATCACAGTTATAAACGCTTATTGTGTTTATTTATTATAATTTTGGATATGTCTACTGTAATAGTGACAATTGTCAAGATCACTAAAAATGCTCTGTGCATTTAGATCTCTTGAAGTTCATGTTATGCGATAGTAAATATTCATCCATCTATTTTATTTTTAGCTGCTTTATCATCACAAGTGTCGCGGGGAGGGGGCTGATCTGGAGCCTATCCCGGCCGTCTTTGGGCAGTAGGCGGGGGACACCCTGAACCGGTTGGCAGACAATCGCAAGACACAGAAAAAAAACAAACATCCGCGCTCAAACTCACACCTCGAGACGATTTGGAGTGTTCAATTCACCTGACATGCATAATTTTGGAATGTGGGAGGAGACCGGAGTACCTGGAGTCAACCCACGCAGGCCCGGAGAGAACATACAAACTCCATAAGGGAAAGCCAAATTCTCTAATAATTCAGCAATAATGATGCCGTTTCCTTGACGACTTGGGGCAAGGTCTTCTCTCCCCCATGTCTCTATTTTTGCACAGTTTCCTCCCGTTATTAACGCATGTCATGGTTAAAGGAAAAAAAAAAAAATCATCATTCATCCCTGCTATTTGTTACGGTTATCATTTTGCTTGGCTTAATATTAAACATTCAACATCTGATTTTAAATTAACGGTTTTCTCATTCAAATGATATACTTTCTATAAGCATGACTTGATGACTCCGTGTGTGTTAAAATATGACAATATACATATTTTCCAACAATATATTTTCCTTATTGTTGTTGATGCTATAAATTGATTTTTTTTCTTGGACCAGCATACAGAACCTGGTGAATGAGTAACTAGCAAACCGTGAGGACCCTGCACTCCTGTTTCAACCCAGACACTCCTTTGTGCCCCCCCCACCCCTACCTCCCTCACCCACCAGACTTATTTAGTCTACCAATGGTTGAACAAGTCAAGCCTGACATTCTTGGGATAGTTGACTGCAGCAGATAAAGCCCGGGGTCACATACCCACGTTAATCCCAAGCATGGGAAAACAGCCCGATGCATGGAAAAATTGGGATGCTTTCTTTAGTGGAGAAAAAACAAATAGTAAAGGTCACATGATTCTCATTTTCCGAGTTTTATTGAAAAAATGACAACTGCTCATCATCACACAATTCCAACAGCATTTTCATGGTCAGGAATAAATCGGTTGAGTGTGCATACTTATACTGGTACAAGAAAAAAAAAATCAATATTGTGCATATTTAGTGCACACAGGAAGATGTGGCACTTTTTTTTACTTTAAAGAACTGGCAAATATTAAAAACGATGTGTGAAAGCACCAAAGAATCATAGCTTGACCTATGCTGGCATTCGTTAGCAGGCTGTGAGAGAGGGAGAGAAGTGACACTTAAAATAAGCAAGAAAAATCTCACTGAGGCTCATTTATGGAGTGTCATTTTCAAACGAAGGGAGCATGTGGTGAAACGTCTCGGTATTCAGTGGGAACTTGCCTTAATGGAATGTGTTCCTAAGGTAACCCCTATATTTAAAAGAAAATACTTTTCGGGACCATTCAAAAAAATAACACTACCCGATGACATTAACATTATAGCTCATCACGCATCTTATCTCCGTTGGGTCGAACCACACGACCAATGTACAGGATGGACTTTGTCTTGTTGTCCTTCACCAGGAAAATGAAGGGGTGGTCCACGTAGAAAAGCTTGGGGTCTCTCAGCTTGTCGCTGCCAAAGATGGTGGTGTCAAATGGGTTGCCTTCCGTGTTCAGCTCCAGGGCAGATGCGTGGAAGAAGTCAGAAAGGTACAGGTCCTTCTTTCCGGAGATGTTGGAAAGGTCCGCTTTGGCCTTGTCCACCGCTTCGGTCAGGCCGAGCTCAGCCAGATGTTTCTACAAAGAGAGAGAAAAAGACACTCAATAGAGCGTAAACCTAAAAGTTGTTTTTGTTGTTAAACATGACATTGTTTTTGATGCTCTAAATCCACATACACAGTCTTGTGTCTTCCGACAGGTATAATTTTCAACTTAATGAGTGAGAATCTATTTTGGTTAACTCCAAACAGAAATACGTCTGTGTAAGCTCTCAGTCGTACAGGAGTGGTCCATCGATGAGAAGGTTTCTTCAGCCGTCATCTGTACAAAAGTGAAGGTTTCGGACGTTTCGCCTCCTATCCAAGAGGCTTCGTCAGCGAACTAAAGTCTGACTGGTCGTATCGGCCCCATTTATATATCCCTAATGTCCTCACCAGTTTCACCCATAGTGGGTAATCTTTACATGGAAGAGATGGAGAAACAGGCCCTCACATCCTTCCCAGGGACAAAACCTAGACACTGGTTTAGATATGTGGACGATACTTTTGTCATAATTAAGAAACAAGAAATTCAATCCTTCACAGATCATCTCAACTCTGTAGACTTCAACATTAAATTTACTCGTGAGGACATTCAAGAGAACCAACTAGCCTTCTTGGATTGTAAAGTAATTATAAAAGAGGACAGAGCGCTAAAAACAGAAGTCTTTAGGAAGGCTACGCACACTGACCAATACTTACTTTTTGACTCTAACCACCCTTTACAACATAAACTAGGAGTTATCAGAACCCTCCAGCATAGGGCTAAACTAATACCAACTAGCACTGAAGGTAGAGAAAAGGAGTCAAAACATATCAGGAGAGCACTCACTAACTGTGGGTACCCTCAGTGGTCATTCAACAAATGTCAGAAAGAAAGAATAGCGAACGAAACCAATAATTCTCAAGATTCTAAAAGGAGAGGAGTAGCAGTACCGTACATTGCAGGAGTTTCTGAAAAATTACAAAGAGTCCTTTGGCAACATAAAATTCCTACTTATTTCAAACCGATAAACACGTTAAGGCAAAAATTAGTACATCCAAAAGATAGGCTACCAAATGAAAAACAAAGTAATGTAGTTTATTCCATACATTGTAAGAATGAAAATTGTAAAGAGCAGTACATTGGGGAGACTCAACAAATTCTCAAAAAAAGACTTTATCAACATCGCAGGGATAATACTAGTGGGCCTCAATCGGCAGTACATTTGCACCTAAAAGCTACTAACCACTCATTTGACGACAATGAGGTTAAAATCTTAGCAAAAGAACATAGATGGTTTGAAAGGGGGGTAAAAGAGGCGATTCTTATAAAACAACAAAATCCTTCATTAAACCGGTCTGGTGGTGTGAGGTTCAATTTGGATCGTTCATACAATAGCCTGCTCAGGCAAAACAGGTTAGGCAACTTTCGCAATGCTGATGAGGGTCGTTATGCTGATGAGGTGATACCGGGGGGAGTGGGGGTAATAGGCCAATCGTTAGTCAGGAATGTAGGAACAATCAGTGGGGCCACAGGGGGGGGTCCCGCGCCCCCCCCCCCCCCCCCCCCCAACTTGAGAGTAGGGACCTATCATAGCTGTGTCCGGCGCCACCAGGTCTGGACATTAGGGATATATAAATGGGGCCGATACGACCAGTCAGACTTTAGTTCGCTGACGAAGCCTCTTGGATAGGAGGCGAAACGTCCGAAACCTTCACTTTTGTACAGATGACGGCTGAAGAAACCTTCTCATCGATCCAAACAGAAATGTTATTAGCTCCTTCGGCTAATAATAGGTTCAACATTTGAATCTGGCTTTAGGAGTTTATTTGCATAGTTTATAGGCTCAGCCACTCATGTGCCCTGCCTCTTACCCCAAGTCGGTTGGGAGAGGCCCCAGCTCACTCGCAACCTCAAATATGCAGTGGTTCATTGTTGTGCGCATCACAAAGTAGCTCTAAGCAGCCAAACAAGTGAGAAAAAAAAGCATTTGGCTTTATAACACTTTCCCCATTTACCTGTAAGTTGTGGCTCACTTCCAAAGAGACTTTTGGCAGCGAGATGGCCACGGCCCTGTTCTCCATCTTGCTGAGCCAAGCTTCTACCTGCGTCTTCGTCAGCAGTTTTTCCAGACGCGCCAGGGGCTCCAGATGATAGGGCATGATGAGGATCATAGAGGCCTGCTTTTGACCCAGAGGCATATCCAGAACAAAGACACTGTTCTGTTTGTCTTCATAGAAGTCGTACAGACCTGAGGAAAAGCCATCTTGTTTTCAAAGTGCAACAGCATAAACAAAAAAAATACTGTATTTTCCGGAGTGTAAGGCGCATCGCCAATGAATGGAGTATTTTCAAACCTTTTCCATGTATAAGGGGCACCTTCAATGAATGAAAAAGTTTTTCCAAATATAACATTAAAAGATAAAAGTTTTCCAAATATAAGGCACACCACATTGAGGCGCGGCTGCTGACAGTAGTTGCGAGACCCGTTGTGACTCAATATTACTTCACATATAAGGCGCACCTGCGTATAAAGCGCAGGGTCATCTTTTCAAGAAAATCAAGGCTTTTGGGTGTGCCTTATATATTGGAAAATACAGTAAATAAATAAACACAGTTGAGTCACCATACCTGTGCGGTGCATCATGGGAACTGCAACAGTGAAGGAACGAGTCACCAGGAAACCACGGTTGTCCACCATCTTTTCATGGAACTTCTGGTCCCAGTGAGCTGTGGGAGAAAACACAACCCAATTTGAATTTTAACCCATCATGAGTTTCCGTCCTTGAACACTCTAGAGCGGATACCTCATACCAGGCTTTATTATTATTAGTAAGATAGAGATAGAGATATAGATATAGATATAGAGAGATATAGATATAGATATAGAGAGATAGAGATATAGATATAGATATAGAGAGATAGAGATATAGATATAGATATAGAGATATAGAGAGATATAGAGAGAGATAGAGAGAGAGAGAGATATAGAGAGATAGAGAGAGAGAGAGATATAGAGAGATAGAGAGAGAGAGAGAGATATAGAGAGATAGAGAGAGAGAGATAGAGAGAGAGAGAGAGAGAGATATAGATAGAGAGAGAGAGAGATATAGATAGAGAGAGAGAGATATATATAGATAGAGAGAGAGAGAGAGAGAGAGAGAGAGAGAGAGAGAGAGAGATAGATAGATAGATAGATAGATAGATAGATAGATAGATAGATAGATAGATAGATAGATAGATAGATAGATAGATAGATAGATAGATAGATAGATAGATAGATAGATAGATAGATAGATAGATAGATAGATAGATAGATAGATAGATAGATATTAAAAAAAACATCACAAATCTTTGACGGAGCAATTAAAAGGTATACTCACGCTTGAAGAACATAGCGTTGACAATCATGGCTCCGTCGGTGTTCACCACCTCCTTGGTGATCTCAGGCAGCTTGCCGCCGGTTGACTTAGCCGCCCATTCGTTGATGGAGTTCACGGCGCTCCTCTTATCACGGAAGTTTATTTTGGAATGGTCATAGTTGTAATGCTTCTTGCTGGTTTTCACAAAGTCCTCTGCGAAAGCCACCGAGCTGGGCCCATATAGGCGATTATTGATCATCCACGTGGTGTTGCGTGTTTTGGCGTCGCTTACCTGTGGATGAGCCACATGGAAAATGTTGTCATCGGAAACAAAGTTTCAGCTTCGTGTCAGGTATTTTACGTGAACAAAAATTAATTTGTCCACGATGTGCTGTTCTTTTTTCAGTAGGACTACCAACAGAACTTTGTAGAATGACGGATGTGATTGATGTGATGGAATGATGGATCTATTCAAGAGTGGGGTTTCATGGCGCAGGTGTGCTTTTCCCAAGTTTAACGAGAGAATGTGCCATGATCGAAGATGGCTATGACCACTCCCACAGTGGTGCAGATCTCCCCTCCCAGCGAAATTACCACTATTGTGCCAAACCTGCCTCCACACGGTTATGCTAGCCAGGAAAGTGGGATCCGTGTGTCATGGCAAATTAACTCATTCACTGCCATTCCCGAATTCATTTGGGAATTGAAAAGCATGACGTGGAGCGCCATTCCCGATTTTGTTCAGGTTTTGTTTTTTCATGCGGGGGGTGCCGATAATGCGCTGGTCAGACCTCTGGCAATGTTTTTCCCTTCCAGATGAAAGAAGAGAGTCTAAGGTTTCTTACACTGAATTGAATGTTTATGTAGTTCTAAAACTCAATATTCTGTGGTTCCTGCAACTTGAGTGAAAATGACAAAAACCATGGCACTGGTGCGGACACATTTTTGCACATCGCCTGGCAGTGAATGAGTTAAGTGTGAGAAAACTTATATATTATTATTCATGTGTCCATTTAGAATATGACTCAAGGCATCAAGTATTGTCAGTCCTACCTCAGAGAGAAGCTCAGAGAGGCCTGCATGCAGATGCTCATCCTTTAGTTTGTCTGCGTGAAGCAGAGTTTTGGCCTGCAAGGCAGTGCTTGATTTCCCACCGAGGGCAACCATTGCTAGTGAGGAGGCCAGCACCACGGGTGAGATGAGGATGTTCTCTGTGTCTTTTGTCTTGGCCATGTTGTTGTAGAGGCTACAAGGGGAAAAGGCAAAGAGGGATTGGGACGAGACGCCGATGAGTTGATTCGAATTGAACGTGGCGTCCACTGACCTAAACGCCAGGTTGGCGGTGTTGTCAGCCAATGCGGAAGCATGGCTGCTCAGCTTTTTGTTTTCTGCAGAAGCTGCGAGAGCCAACAGGCAAAGAGCTACAAAGTTGCTCATCCACATCCTGTTTGTCTGCGGCAGTAGCTATGATCACCTGCATACAAATAGCAAGTTTAATGTCAGTTTGGTGCGCATGTGAATCAAATTCTGCATCTCTTCTGTTCCGAGTGTCGGTAAAAATCAGTAGGATTAAATGGGAGATGTGGAGGTGCAGTGAAAGGCCTTCCATGGAGCAGACATATTGCTCGCCACGTCAGCAGCAGGATCTGGAACTGCCGCCCACTCACACCAAGATGTAATCTGATCCCCCAGCTTTCAGTTCTTATGTATGATGTGGCAAAATTTGTTTGCATGGTATGTACATTTTTTTTCCTTAAAACTTTCCGCCTAATCACTCCCATCTGTCTATTTAATTAAATGGCGGACTTCTTTGAAAACTTTATTTTCTCCATTGCAAATGGGACGCAGGATGGCTCTGTCCCGGAATAATTTGAATACTGCTGAAATCAGATGACACTGCTTTCACATGACATTTTTATACACTGTATATACCTTGGGATCTTTTGTTGTCTGTGATTTTCATTCTGAAAGACAAGAGGTGTATGCAGTAAACCCCATTACGGTGGCAGTAAAACATGACGAGGTTAACGCTTGACTGCCTTGAGGCTTCAAAATGTACTTTTTTTCCTCATGGGAATAAAAATCTATAACAATTTTCAGATGTGCCACATTTGGTGTAACGGATTTCCAAAGGTCAACTAAGAATCTGAAAAGTTGATGATTCGAAAAGCTTTCAACAAACTCAGATTTTGTGTCAATGTTGGAGCGTCGGATACACTTTCTTTCCAACACATCGATTGGCTTGAATTCACATTTTTGTTGATTATCGAAATAACTCAAACAGTGCAAGAGCACACCGGTGAATTTACAGCAAAACATGCTACGAGCATTCCATCCTGTAAACAGAAAAAAAGGTTTTCTTACAACCCTTACCTGGAAAAGATCCGCAGTATTTCTTCTTTCGGTCGTGTCTTGTGGATAGTTAAGATGGAGCGAACACTCCCAGTCTATATACCCGCAGAGAAAGAACTTTCTCGAAGTGGGAATGGGATATTTTGTCGGGAGGCAGGAGGCGGTTCTATCTTTCTTGGAATGCGGAGCAACTGATCTGGGCTCAGTTCTGAAAGTTCGTGTCGAGGAAAAGAGATCTGACTGGGTCAATCGGATACTGTAATGTGAGATTATCACTTTTGAAACCTTTTCGACGTTTTCGTGCGGTTTGCTGACTCAATATCTTGTTTTGTGTCATCATATCCAGAACGCACTATTTATTCTTTTATGATATCCTCAGACACTATTACCGTATACATTACACGCCAATATTTCGTAAATTGAATGCGTTTCGCCGTTTTATTCGAAAATTGTAATATCCCCCCTCCATAAATATATTTGTGAGAGTACGTCAGACCACATCCTTCAACCCAACGACTGAATGTCTGCTCAATGCTTTCCTTGTATTTTTTCACCGCCACGTCAATCCAACTCAACGGAATGCAGGGCAGAAAAATGAGAGAGATTCGTATAACACATATTTCAGTACTTCGGGGCTCAGTTGATTAATTCGTTTGTTCACAAACACCAAATAATACGAGACATAAAGAAGACCAACGTTCCTCGTTTGCAGCTCTGACTTGCCAACGGGTTGTGAAAAAATAATTTCATATTCAATCACCCAATTCTGAAAAAATAAAATGTTGACCCTTTTACACAGTTTATCTGTGGAACATCATAAAGAGTGCGGGGGGGGGGGGGGGGGGGGGGGGGGGGGGGGGGGGGGGGGGGGCACGTGGGAAATGTTCCCTTCTGGTGTAGAATCAGAATCACGCATAGCGGACGCAGGTCAGTGACTTTCTTGGAAAGAAAAAAAAATATTGCCATGTAAATCAATATGTATTGTATTGTATTGTATTGTATTGTATTGTATTGTATTGTATTGTATTGTATTGTATTGTATTGTATTGTATTGCCCAGTGACGTGCAGTCAGGGGAGGCTGTGCCTCACCTGCCTGTCATCTTGGAAATATCAAATGAAACAATAAATTAAACTGTTATATTTATTCAGTGATTTGTACTTTAAAGTTCTTTTTCATTTAATTTCACCATTTTTGGATTTTTTTTTTTCAAAATCGCTGAATTTTCACATTTACCGTTCAGATACAGCACTAAGTAGACTAGCGGTGAGGCAGCAGCCGGCTGAGCCTCATCATGGATTGCGCAATGACTATGCTAACTGTGCTCGCTTGCTCTTCAGTGAGACCGTATTGCTGTCCCTCTGCATATCGCTATTAAAGTGTTCAAACACTTTTAGTATATGAACTAAATATCTACAGTTTAGCTGGTCGATATAATGTACAGTTACTGTACATTAAAACACTTTGCTACAGTGGTTATTTTATTTTATTTTGATCAAAACTATGTGTATTGTGAGGCGCACAGTTCTCCTGCCTCCTGACAGGGGGCGCTGATGAATCCAGAGATTCTTCTTGCGACTCCTCGGCTGCAGAATAATATAATTAGTGACAGCAAGCTACAGTAAACTATTCTCAATTTAAGTGTAACCATCCAGTCATTTTTTCGTGTTGCTGGGCCTTATTTTCAGAATGGAGGAATACATATCTAAATTGAAAGAATTTTCTAAACTAGACTTTCAATCGAAGCAGGAGATAGTAATTAAAGGAAGACCAATACCGGACTGTATAGCTCACAAACGGTGAGGGATGGATGTAAATCTCCTGGACAGCTTCTCAGCTTTTTGGCCCAGAAGGATCTCATTGAAACTATTCCTGAGGCGACAAAGTTGCTCCAGCTCGTGCTCACTGTTCCAGCTACTACAGCATCAGTGGAGCGGTGATTCTCAGCACTGAAAAGACTGAAAACATTCAGTCGGAACAGGACTGATCAAGGACGACTTTCTTCACTGGCAGTGATCTCCATTGAGACAGAGAGACATTTAAAACTGAAGAAAGATAAGGAAGGCTTCTACAAAGAAGTTATCGATGCCTTTCTTCATAAGGAGCGGCGCATGGACTTCATTTATAAGTAAAGATAACACGATAATAACTTTTTTTAATTCTTTTTTTCTATGCTACAGTTGTATATATAAAGAATGCTGACATGACATTTTGAACAAAACACCTTAACTGTTGCCAATCAAATCGTGAATAAACTACTCTGTAGAGTTCATATGTTTGTAAATCTGACTGTGATAACGTCAGTGCCTCGCCAGCTATGAACCTCATCGCACGTCACTGGTATTGCCACAATTTGGCAAGTACGTAGTTTCAACTATTCTGGTTTTTATCCGCTATCGTGGTGCGTTGCACTATAGGATAACAGTCGCTAGGTGGAGCGCAAATCATCCGAATAAATGACACGTGGCATTTATAACATCGGTATTTTTGACATGTTAAATATTGTACATTAATGAATTATGCTTTAAGAGTTGCTATATATTGAGTTGGTTCCTCCATTGTTATTCTCACTTCTACTTTGGAGGAATTGAGCATTCCCACCTGCAGAGGAGCACCCCACCCACCCAGCATCCGACCCTTCCTGCCAGTAGGAGGTGGCGTTTGGAGATCAATGGAAGCTTTCAATTGGACTGTGAATTGATTTCTAAATGGTCCCCTCCCAGCACTTGGTCTTCTGTGACTCACAATTTTTCTGCCCTCCGCCATACTGGCCAGAGTTAACATTTTAAGGCTCGTAAAACGTGTCTGTGGCGATCTGCATACAATCTTATGATAATGCGCTATATAAATCGATGTGTATTGTATTGTATTGTATTGTATTGTATTGTATTGTATTGTATTGTATTGTATTGTATTGTATTGTATTGTATAATTAGCATCTGTAATGAGAATGATCATTCTGATTGGTGGTGATTGGCCACAAATAAGACAAATCACCATCTTGACGTGTTTTCTCGGGTTATGATTGCACATGTATTTCTTATATAGTCGATGCTGTACAGCACTAAGTGAATCAGTCAGATATTTCATTCCGACTCCTAAACTCTTGATTTGCAAAACACGAAGATCACGTGGAATTTATTTTCGGTCAACTACAGTATAATCATTGGGTCCGTATGAAAACCGTACTGTAAAGGGGTTAGAGATTTTTTGAAGGCACCTCGTATATACAAAACACACAGCGCATGCAGAGGAGGCAAGGGTGTATTCATGGCCTTTCGTATAATCTTATCTCTCAAAGTCAACACGATTTTATTTGATGGACAGTAAACACTCTCCTTGGCTCCTCGCCTGTGAAAACTGTTGTATTCACGAACCCTCGGATTTCGTGCTATAACGAATTCACGTGACCATAAAAATACGACTAGTTGATAATAATAAAAATGAAATCCAATACAAATATTTACTTGATTAGTATACTGTGATTTGTACGAATCCAGTTAAACCAAATCGTACATATTTCATTGAATTCGGATGAGAAGTATAAAAACTTGGGAATTTCGATGTTCATTGAATGCGCTGGCCGTCCGGGAGTAAAGTCAGTTTGGTGACGCTCGACTATGTTGCAGGAGAACAGCAGATAAAAAAGCACCCCCACGCTCCTACCTTTCAGTCTTTTGAATTGTTTGGTCAAAGGACAACACGGCTTCCGACGAGGAAGGATAACATACGGTTAACGTAACGGGAGGAAGCTTTGCAGGGCGAACGGCGTGAAAGAAAACCCGTTCTTTTTAGCTTAAAAGGAAAGTGCTCGTGCTGCCCTTTTGCCTTATTTTGGGAATGTGGGGGGTCTACGGTCAAATGTAGCACTTTTACCAGCCAAACACATGTTGTCTCCTCTTTAAAAAATTGTGGGGTCCTCTCTTTGGGAAGCGGGTGGAAAAGAGCTGTCAAATTCCTCTGACCTGGGAAAAAAAGTGGTCGCACTCCGCGGACAGGTGAGTAATGTCTCCTGCACTTGCCACTATGATTCATTTACAAGCGTTGTGTTAATTTATGTTCCACTTCTGAACGTCACACCCTCAAATTGACATCTACCGTTCCGTGTACGACTGTAAAAATCTTCTACATACAAAAAAACTCTACACCTCCTTTGTTTCTGGTATTGTTCTCCTGTAGCATTTACACTCCACCCTGAGATCGAAAGCTACACTCAAAAAGAGTCGTGTCATTTAATGTTCTTGCGCGACTTCTGTCTGTTAATTCCCCTGAACAATGACAACTTCCTTTGTAAGACAGTATTTAACTGTCGTTTTGTGGCATCTTTATGTCAGGGAGCTAAGTCAACGTGAGTTCATGAACTTCATCTCGACACAAATAGTGTTCTCCCACCGTCTTTTGTCAACTGAAGAGCATCTATTACTCGTGATTTTTGGTTTTCGCAGCAGGGCGAATGAACTTTGAAAATTCCCATACATAATGTCAAACACCTAGTCAGTAAACAATAACAGTGCAGCACAGCTGTGTTGTGGCTAGGAATGTACTGTGTTTTGCTATCGCAATCATGTCGTTTGACTTTTACTTTATGTACTCGGCCCCCAAGAGGATTCAACAGGCAGTCGTGTCCTGAAATTCCCATTGCTCAAGGGCCATCCAAGCAGTGTCCTTGAAAGAATGAACTCACTAACAACTATCCAGGAACCAGTTTAACCTGCAGCAAGTCACTGAAACTGAAATTAGTACCTTCAAGTACTGAATGTATTCGTTATTGTATTGCGCTATTAAAATGCATCTTTAATTTGAAGTAAGTGAAGGCCTCTTTGGTAAGATGTTGAGGGACCAAGAAGCAAAGCAAACGCGGGTGGTCTCTTTTTTTTGGCGCGCCTTTCCACAACAATGGTTGCCATCATGTCCGTGCATGCCACGAGTGTCTTTGTCAGCTGTTTGCTCTCCAGGCCACGCTATCTGCTGTTCAGTTACCTCCCGTCAACACCAAAAAACATCCTTTGTCCAACACTGAACAGGCAGTCACGGAGAGAACTTGCTCTACCATTAACCCAAATTCAGTCACACCTGAAAAAATAGACACGTTACAGTCAAACCTCGGTTTTCGAATCCCTTGGTTCTCGTCCAATTCAGTTTTCAACCAAAAATGTTTTTTTATGCCCCGGTATACGACCAAAATTTGATTCTCAACCAAACTGAGCGCACCAGAATGCACCACTCTACTACCCTCCGCTGCTGTTTTTGGTATTATTATATTATTATTATGGTACACAGCACTGAATCAGCCCTCATAAAAATCACGAACGACCTTCTCATAGCAGCAGATACCGGCTCCCTCTCAATTCTCATCCTTCTTGATCTATCTGCGGCCTTTGACACAATTTCTCACCCCATCCTGCTCAACCGACTCTCCACTCTAGGCGTGACACACACCCCACTCAGTTGGTTTCACTCCTACCTCACTGGCCGCTCACAGTTTATCCAAATTACCTCATTCACTTCACGGTCCTCCCCTGTGTCTTCTGGTGTGCCCCAAGGTTCTGTCCTGGGGCCCCTTCTCTTTATTATATACCTTCTTCCCCTTGGTGATATCTTCCGCAAATTTGGAATTCATTTTCACTGCTTCGCGGATGACACCCAGCTCTACCTCTCCAGTAAACCCGACGCCTCTCTTCCACCTGCATCCCATACACTTTGCCTCTCAGAAATCAAATCCTGGTTTTCTCATAACTTTCTCAAACTAAACAGCGAAAAAACTGAACTTCTCCTTGTCGGTACAAAATCCACCCTTCACAAAGCAAACAGTTTCTCTCTCACCATTGACAATTCTACCGTGTCCCCCGCCCTTCAGGTTAAGAGCCTGGGTGTCATCCTTGATAGCACACTATCTTTTCACTCCCACATAAATAACATAACCCGGTCTGCATATTTTCACCTCCGCAATATCAATCGTCTCCGTCCCTCTCTCACCCCTCACACCACTGCTATCCTCGTCCACAGTCTCGTCACCTCCCGTATCGATTATTGTAATTCACTTCTTTTCGGGGTCAATCAAAAATGTCTCCATAAACTCCAACTAGTCCAAAATTCCTCAGCCCGGATCATCACAAAAACCCCCTCATTTCACCACATCACTCCTGTCCTCCAACAGCTCCACTGGCTCCCTGTTAAACTCCGTATTGAATTCAAGATACTTCTGTTTACATTTAAAGCCATCCATAACCTTGCCCCCCCCTATCTGTCTGACCTAATTCAAATCTCCGTTCCTACTCGGGCCCTCAGATCCTCTTCCTCCCTCCACCTCTACACGCCCTCTGCCCGTCTCACAACGATGGGGTGCAGAGCTTTCAGCCGCTCCGCTCCTAAACTCTGGAACTCACTTCCACCCAACATCCGCAACATTGACTCCCTTCCTACTTTCAAATCTCACCTGAAAACCCACCTCTTTAAACTTGCTTACATGGTCTAATTTATTATGCTGTTTTATTATTTATTGCTTTATGCATGATTTTACTGTTTTGTGTGTTGTCTTTGTTGTAAAGTGTCCTTGAGTGTTCAGAAAGGCGCTTGTAAATTAAATGTATTATTATTATTATTATTATTATTGGACTGTTGTTTTTGCATCGTTCATGAGCTCATAATCATGGCACCAAAGAAAGCAAGTGTAAGTGTTAAACGTGGTGAATAAAAGAGGTAAATAGTGTGCAATATGCCAGTACCGTTTTAGAATAATAGAAAACACAGGAAGCAGAGCTGGAGGTAGCGGAGATGAAGATGTTGAGGTTTTCTTTGGGCGTGACCAAGTTGGATAAGATCAGGAATGAATATCAGAGGGACAACTCATATTAGAGGCTTTGGAGAGAAAGTCAGAGGTCACACTGAGATGGTTTGGACATGTCCAGAGGAGTGAGAATGACTACATCAGGAGAAGGATGCTGAGCCTTGAACTGCCAGGTCGGCAGGAAACCGTGAGGAAGACCTAAGAGGAGGTTTATGGATGTTGTCAAAGAGGACATGAAGGTAGCTGGTGTGAGAGATTAGGATGGACAAAACCTGTCACGTTCCGAACGAGGCAGAAAGCAACTGACTCATCTGAACGAATTGGGATGTTTGGATCCCCAAGCAGGCGACAGAGACAGAAGATCCTTGCAGAGTGTTTATTTGCACAACAAATCGCACTGGTCTAAAAACAGGTGAATAGTAAAAAATAAACAACACTAAAACACGACGAGTAGGAGGGCAAGGGGAAAACCAACCCACCTAAAAGCAACTCGCACGCGGTGGCGCGAAAATAGGCACAATCCCGAAAGAACGGGTACACTTATGGGACGCGGGGAAAAACCTCGGACCGGATGAACACGCGCACCGAAGCTGAGAAAGTCCAGGGTACGGGCAAGATATGAGGTGAACATCAATAATCCGGCACTCGTGAGGTGACCGTGACCCGTATAAATACACAGTGACTGTTGATGATGGAATTGATGGAAGCGGGGAGGCGCGGCCCGCCCTCGGCTGTCAATCCGAACGTGACAAAACCAGATTACATGGAGGACACTGATTCGCTGTGGCGACCCCTGAAGGCAAAACCTGAAAGGTTAAGAAGAAGTTTTAGAATGGGAGGACTGTTGGTGGCATTTCACGGTCATCCCTGGACAGCTCTGGGGCAATTGTGTTTTTTGTGCCTGTAATGGGCAGCATCTTCACAGCCCTACTTCGTTCAGCGGAAAAGTCGGTGCTGTTGGACAGTCTGCGGCTGGATGGGTGCATAGCTTGAGGAGCCCGCGATGAAAAGAAAGGAGCGTCAGCGCAGTGCGCCAACGCGTATGTGGAACTGTCACGGCTTGTAATTGAAGCGGATATATATGGGACAGAATATGTGAGACAATCTGATCCACTGGTGAAAATGTGATCCACTGGTGAAACGGATGCTTTGATCCTCTCCTCTTTCAGCTAAAGCTGCTTCATTTAACAAAGAGGGCACAGAAAGTGCTTAAGATTGAATGACTCTCTGTGTCTTTGTTTTGTCATATTATTTGTTATTTCGTTGTTTTTTTGTTCTTTTGACTTCTGGATGGTGCCGCGAGTGTGGCTGCCTTTCCAGCAGTTCCTGTATTTTGTTTTTCAATTTCTTTCTTTCCTTTCACCTTCCATTCATAACTTTGCTGCTTTGAAATGTAAATGTATCCACTGCGAGACTAATAAAGGTATCGCTGTAGTTCCGTAGAATGGACTTGAAAATGTAATGGAAGCTCTTGTCCTTTGGAGCTTTGGTCCTTTTTTATGTCAAGTTCCCATCATGTATGTGACACTGGCTGCATCCTTTTCCAAAACGTCTTATGTTTTGATCGTTTAATAACAATGTGGAACACAAGTCAAAACAAGATGAAAGAACACACACCTTGGCAGAGGGGGCTGCCCGAGATACTGTCGCCGAGTGATTGATGCAGGAAGTTAATATCAGCGGGAACACAGTTATGAATGGAACATTTTGGGAGCAAATCATGTCAACACAATCAATTAGGGCCTTGATGAGAGGTGATTTTTAAATATTTATAAAAAGATGGAGATCAAAATCTGATGAAATTTGTTGCTCAAAGTGATGTGTCTGTCCCATTTTTTGGTATCATTTCTTTCATAATGCCTTACCTGTTTGGTTTTTATTTCTCTCGTTTTAGTCTAAAATGTAGTCTTATGTTTCACAGTGCTTTTAAGAACAAGGGATGGATTTTGAACTTTCATTTTAAATAGGCCTACCAAAATAGAAATTTGTTCAATAGCAGAGGCTGACATGCCTTTATTAGGGCTCGTTAATCAGCGCAGGAGGGTACATCAAATCCAGAGGACAGCAGCTCAAGATATGAAATATGGGCATATAAGGCCACAATGAGTGGTGATGTTTTATCCTTTTTTTGTTTTTGTTTTCCTCTCAGTCATTTGAATCGATGCCGCCATTGAAAACAGAACTTCCCCGAGCCAATGGAGAAGGCTCCATAATATGTGGTAGACATTATTTTTAACTCGAAAGGAAAACAAGAGAGATTTTTTTAAGTCTCCGCCTACTCGTTTCATCCCGGGAAGGTTTCGCAAAGCATGACGCTGACTTTGGCTCTGTGAAAGTGGGTTGCGGTGGCACTTTGTCAAGATCCTTACCGCATGAGTCTTGTGTGGTCTGGGGTGTGCGTATGTGTGTGTGTGTAGGGAGTCGGGGGTGGGCGTGTAATGGATGTCTGCCGTCAGCCAGGAAGTATCGAACTGAGCATCTTTCCAAGCAATCCACCCTCTCGCTGTCAATTCTTGTCATACAAAAATGTCGCCAAGTTTGAAGGTGGAGGTTATGCCCTGGATGGCATCATGACCTTGTAACCGCCTTCCTGACAAATAATAATAAATAATAATAACAATAATAATAATATTACATTTCATTCATAAGCGCCTTTCAAAACTCTCAAGGACACTTTACAGTCACAGGATATTTTTTCTGTGGGTGAGCAGCGGCAGCCACATACAAAAAGCCACAACCGTAACACAACACAATGCTGATAATATCCGATAATTAAATGGAGGCCTCCTGGGATACCTTTTAGGTGATGACCCATCAGATAGGATGTCATTAGACTGAGTACATTATAACCGCCCGGGTTGGCGCAGTGGATAGTTCAGGACAACATTTGTGTGCATTTGGGACTGTAATGGACTGGGTTATACTGCGCGTGTGTGTGTGTGTGTGTGTGTGTGTGTGTGTGTGTGTGTGTGTGTGTGTGTGTGTATGTGTGTGTGTATATATATATATATATATATATATATATATATATATATATATATATATATATATATATATATATATATATATATATATATATATATATATCTATATCTCAACCACCCTAGATAGATAGATAGATAGATATATATCTCAACCACCCTATATAGATAGATAGATAGATAGATAGATTCATTCTTGCAGTAATTGTGTGATTTATGAACGACATCTTTCACCGTGACATCTAAATGGTGTCAAGCGTCTTGGTCTGCAATCTCTCAGCACCAAACAGACTTTAACAGCTCTGATGCGAGGGGCTGTCATCACTTGTTGTTTCAATGGGCTTGATCGCTCGTGTGTCACTAATCGACTCCCTCTCAGTTGCTTTCTCTTGCCTCCTGGCTCACTCAAGTTGCCAACCAGGATGTGACGCGACTCCCATTTGGTATCCTTTTCGCATCCAACCAAGCGTCTGAGAACATTTACAAAATGAACGTACTCGCATGAAACATCACATGGTCTTAAATTGTCATAAAAATAATAATAAGTGCAATCTCGGGCAGATGGAATTCCATTCCAACGAGCAGGTCTAAACACAGCCCTTTCTCTGCTCACTCGATGACTCATTGCTGTTTGAAAGCTCCAGATCCGGAGACGGCCCCCCATTCGAGTGTATTTCCCCCACCGTTCACTTCACTTATGCCCCCCAAAGGTCGGAAGAAGACCCCTTGTTTCCTCATTGTGACTTTTCCAATAAGAAGGAAGCGAAGCAGCAGAAAAGCATTTGCCAACAGCTGTCTCACGAGTTCTGGCAACCCTTAACAAACGTGAATGATTTGTCAGATTCCCTTATCCACCATTCCGAGCGTCAATGGAGAGGTTCATCAATCAATATTTTCACTTCCTGATTGCCCCAATTTAGTATAGTCTGGAAATGCATGTGATATCCTCAAGATATCGCAGAGAGGCTTGAATTTGACGACAGTGAGGTAAAAATCTTAGCTAAAGAAAATCGATGGTTTGAAAGTGGAGTAAAAGAAGCATTTTTTAAAACAGCAAAAACCTTCACTGAATCGCCATGGTGGTTTCAGGTTTAATTTAGACCGTGCTGACCACAGACTTCTTAGGCCGATAGATACCACGTTGGATTCATCATGCTAATGAGGTGAAAACAAAGCCAGGGATAGAACTATAGATGTAATCAGAGCGGAGAGGTAATCAGATTGGCTAATGAGGTGAAACCAGAGCCAGGGATTGAACAATAGAGGTAATCAGATTGGCTTCAGGGAGTGTTCCACTCCACCCCCAACCTTAGAGCAGGGACCTATCAGAACAGGGGTCCAGCTCAGGAACCTATCAGAGCAGGGGATGGCCACAGGGACCTATCAGAGCAGAGGTCTGGCAATGCCACTTCTGTCCATTAGGGATATATGGCCTGGGTTATGAGCACAACTTTAGTTCCCTGACGAAGCTCTTCGGATGATAAGCGAAACGTCCGATACCTTCAAAGAAGTACAGATGACGGCTGAAGAAAACTTTTTCTCGATGAACCACTCCTATATGACTGAGAGCCTACACAGATCAAGTCATGTTTATGGATGGTGTCGCAAGACATTTAGATGGAAAAAAAAATCTTGTCAATCGATCCTGTCCTGTTTTTATGCTTGTCGTGTCATTTTTAATCCATTCAAATCTGAGTTGACTTGATTCACCACTCAAGAAATCGATATTTTTTTGTTGAAGCGCTTAATCGGATTTGATGGAGAACCGACATTTTGGGATTGATCAGTGAAGGTCACTAAAATGTCAGTCACAATGTAATTCATTTTATTTTTATTTATTTTTTACTCCAGTCCTGAATTTTTCACGCTGAAATGAAGAAAAGCAATTCACTGTTACATGAAAGAGACGTTCTAAATCATTATTTTGTTTTATTTATTTGCAACATGGAAAGTTGGTGGCACTGTGTGGCACCCCTTACTTATGTTGGTTGCAGTTTTTATTTTACGTGGTCCGAAATGTTCCATCAAACATAAGTAAAATCATATTTTTAGGCGTGGACCGTGGCGAAAATGAATTTGGCGGCCAGATATTCAAGATAAACACAATCCAAGTTGAACTCCGACAATGTCATCGTGATATATTGCAATGGTATAATTTGTTTTCCGAGAAACAGGGGACCAACGGTGTTGGTGACTGTCGCGTTTGAGGGCTGCAATATGTGGATATTTAAAGGGCTGGACTCCCCTGGTGCTTGTATCGCAAAGTCAACTAAATTTCATCTCGCGGCCATCAAAAGTAGTTCATTATTTGTCACTTTTGAAATTGTAGCATAACAACAGTGATTCAAATTTACATTGTGGTCATCTAATCCTAGGATACGTCCTGCATGTTCATGAGCTGGCTTCATGACACCTACGGCTGTGACCCGCCCACACCGGAGCAGTTGCGCTAATAACAGGAAACACACCCACTGCAGCCCGAGTTAATAAGCAGCTGCCCGGAGTTTAGACGGCGTGATTGCAGCAGGAAGCGTTATCACGATTCTCAGAAATATTTGAATCGCCTAATAGACCCTTAATTACCCATCTAGGCCATCGACGGACGATTAGATCACAGGAACGAGGTGTTTTACCCACCTGTGAAAGTGGGTTTTATACAGGTGCATATACAGACATAAAAGATGTGTGATTTATGTACTGTGTGCTTTGTTGCTCTCGAGATATAAACAGCGCGTGACTCTTATTTTTCAGAGCACATTAACAGACACTGTATGAATTGCTCGACTCGCAATGTTTTGTTTCGTGGGCTTTTTTTGCTCAAAGCAGATGACTGGCCGACTCAAATCAGAAAGTCGGCCTTACTTTTTACTAATATCATTCCAAAACCGACGAGGCTTGAGAGATTTAAATGTAGTGTATGTGATAC
Source organism: Hippocampus bargibanti (assembly GCF_051943395.1). NCBI lineage: Eukaryota > Metazoa > Chordata > Actinopteri > Syngnathiformes > Syngnathidae > Hippocampus > Hippocampus bargibanti. The sequence continues at coordinate 7,305,340 of NC_142747.1, read as the reverse complement.
GTTATCCTCACATTATGTTACAGGATCCATCCAGCCCGTGAGATGTTTGACTTGTGGAATCAGGACTGACGGAAGGAGCATGGTCAAACACCAACCCCTCCAGGTCTATGAGCGCCAGCTGTGTTTATCTTGCATCACCGGGATCTACGGTTGCCGCTGGAAACGCTATCAGCGCTCCCACGATAACACCACCAAGGTAACCCCTCCTGTCACCCCTCTGGGTGTGAGAATCCTGACAGAGTACTTGGATGTGCCACGTTGTTGCATCGGCCCCTTCCTGAAAAATCTTTGATTGACAATTTGGCATGCATGGATCCATCCATCCATCCATCCATCCATCCATCCATCCATCCATCTTTTCTGATCTGCTTGATCCTCACAAGGGACCCCTTGAACCGCTTGCCAGCCAGTCCCAGGGCACACATAAACAAACAACTATCCACATTCACCCTCACACCTAGGAACAGTTCCGAGTGTCCGATTAACTTGCCATGCATGTTTTGGGAATGTGGGAGCAAACCGGAATACCCGGAGAAAACCCACGCAGGCAGGTAGAGAACATGCAAACGAAACAATGGAAAGCTGGAGCCAGAACCGAACGCTGCTGCACTGTGAGGCCCACTTCCCCACATTCAGCAGTGCAGGAAGTGAAAAGAGAAAAATACCTGAATGAATGCTGAATTTTGCAATCTGTTGTTGGTTGGAATCCATAAGTGCGCGCTGGACATCCTCAGGGACCTTTTGTTAATTAGCTTCTGAGTAAACGTGTTGCCGCTGCTTTCAGACATTGACCTTCATACTGCAAAGGTTTTTGTTGGATCACAATACAGGAAGCAACCACATCGAGTCTGGGCACTAATCAGTCACCCATGTAAATTTGATGAATTCTTGCTTACTTTCTTTTTGAGTTGCTTATGCCTCAGCACATTTTCAGACAATTCACATGGTCATACACTGCTGTGTATCTTTATGCAGGAATGTTCCATGAGGCATTTTTTTCCGGTCACATGCCATCATAAATATTACTCCCGCTAAGGCATTTATTGGGCCTTTTCTTTTGGCTCATCTCTCTCCATTTGGACACTGGGGTCTCACAGCGTGAAGCCTCACGTTCAATGTCCACACTCAAAACGCACTTCAATGCATACCATGAATTTCTTCTTGCCCGCATGTGCACTGTGGACAAGTATAAACCTGAAAAAACACACACCCGCAAACTCACATGGGGTCAGATCCTGTCAACTCGACCTGTCAAGCAGATCAACAATACACAATTTATAGCATCCATTAAATCTCCAAAGAGAAAGAGACAGAGAGAGAGAGAGAAAAAGTGACAGAAAGACAGAGAGACAGCGAGAGAAAAGTATGGAAGGTGCTTCACAATAATTTATAAAGGCATTGATTCCTCGTCTCCATTGTACAGGAAACCGGACACCGTGTAGCTCTCTTTCCTGTTGCAAGTGATAGTCCTCTCTGGTCAACAAAGAATGCTGAGTCAGCATTCTTTCTTTGGGGAGCTCATTCTTTCTTTCTTTTTTGTACATTCGAAATATTTGCCTTTTACTGAGCACTTTTGTGGGACTCTATTTTGTATAATTGAGACTTTTTAAATTACAGGCCATTTCGAGACCATTTTTATTTTTGGAAAAACTGCCATTTGGAAAAGCTGCCTGGACAGAAATGTTATTCACCATTTTCACATTCACACAAACTCTCTGAGCATTCCTCGTAACACGGTATGTCAGGAAGGCCATCGGTGAGCGTGAGTGTCCAAACGACATCTTGAACGAGCCCCGGAAATAAACGAGGACCAATCAAGAAGGCGTATCAGTTGCCGGTAACTGAACCTGAGTGATTCATGGGGTGCGTGAGAAATGAGAATCTGATGCTGAGACACTTGAAGACGCATTCATAACTCATAAAAAGATGCTCTGCCTCTTTTGTTTTCCTTTTTTCATCCCACCCATTCCTGACCCGACGCATCAGGTCAGCATTATGTCCTCGGCGAGTCTGTTTAGGTGTGAACGTGTGTGTGTGTGTGTGTGTGTGTGTGTGTGTGTGTGTGTGTGTGTGTGTGTGTGTGTGTGTGTGTGTGTGTGTGTGTGTTCAAGGGCTTTGTAGCTGTCAGTCCCATGTCACACAGTGCAAGCTGATCCGCTGCTCAGTAATAATTGAAAGTATTTCCATTTTGCCAGTCTTCAAAATGGAGTCTAACACACACACACGCGCACACACACACACACACACACGCACACACACACACACACACACACACACACACACACACACACGCACACACACACACACACACACACACACACACACACACACACACACACACACACACACGCACACACAAACGCTCCAAAGAAAATGCTTTTAAAAAAGCAGCAACAATGCTACTGGTCTGGCGTCATTTTCCTCTGTGAAAGGTGACGACTGCAGAACCAAAATAATCAGAATCAGAATCATCTTTATTGGCCAAGGCATTTGTCTTTGGTAGAACACGCTGCACGAGTATCATCTAAAAAGTATCATCTAAAAAGTATCATCTAAAAAGTAAAGGATAAAGGACATGACAAATAATTATGGAGGACACTCATAAAGGCTAATCTAATCTTATCTAATTCCTTAATGCAAGTGGTACCTCTCAGGAACAACTGAAACAATGAGAAAGGTTTCAAGCAGAGCTAAAGTGATAAGCAGTAGAATAAAATATGCTAACAGTTGTACAGTTGGTGCAGAAAATCAGTGAACCATTTTAAAGTGATCAGTAGCTGTATTTGTAGTAAAACAAGTGTGCAATTATGCAGATGTCCTTGAGTGCCTCACAGTGTTTGGCGCTGAATATTATATAGTCAGTAACAGTGGTTGAAGTGAGTTCAGAGCTGGAGCAACAATGATTATAACTGGATGCTGTTCCACAGGTTTGTACAAAATTCCAAAAAGGGGGAAGGAGCTGTTTAAATGTGTGCTGGATTTGGTGCGCATGGATCGGTGGCGCCTGCCTGAGAGGAGTAGCTGGAAAAGGTTGTGGGTAGGGTGCAAAGAGTCCAGTCTTTATCCGTTACAGCCAAGAAAAGCTTAATTTGAATGGATTCTATCGTGTCTTCATGAAAATCAAGCTCTTAAGGCACACAAATGTGCTTTTTTTTGGGGGGGAGGGTTCTTGCTTTAACTGATAAGGGAGCAAATAGAACAAATAGACATCGTTTACACGACCCTATCATTTTTAACAGACGAAAATGTGTATGCATTCTTTTCCATCTCCCGGGCGCTCTCCTTGCTCACACTCTTGACTCTGCCTAGTCCCAGTGATATCGCGGCATTGTAGTACGCCCCACGTGAAATTCCAGCGAGTTATCTGGAAACGCACAGGAATGTGACAAGATTTTGAGAGGTCAATTCCGGCCAAGATGGATGGTTGAAGCATCAAGCGATGTGCCTCGTATGTTCACTCCTGTCCTGCGTTGCTGATAATGAGTTCGTGAAATGTTGACAGTCAGCAGCAGAATCTGTTGAGGACAAATTGTCTTCAGATAGTTGCATGAATTTGCAAAAAAAAAAAAATGTTTTATCTCGCTTTGAATAAACAATGGACTTGAACTCGCTGTCTGCTAAATTACTCAAAAAAGGTGAGTGGCTTCTGGCCAGTCTAAATAATTATGTCATAGGGAGCAAAGCGGCCTGATGCAAAGAGATTGCAATACTCCGAAGGATTTATATGACACTATGTCACGGAGCACGCTAAATGCCAGCCAGGCAGAAATGATAATGTGATGTTCCAGGGGGCAGGCCGTGTCTGCTCAGCTTGCGCCGTGTCTGCTGAGTGAGCCGGGAAACAGGAAGAACGTGCTTCAATCACATTTTCAAAGCAGGCTCTTGTGTTTGATGTAGCGACCATCACCGTCGCAGCTCGCTACCAACAGATGTTTCATCGCAAAGGAGAAAAGTACCGCGCCAAAACTGGGTGTCATTTGGACATACCTTTTCTGGAGACAAATATGCCACAGAGCTGTTACGTCAGCTCACTGAGAATTTTGGGTGTTATTGGCTGCCTTAAAGGACAACCGACGTAACTTTTTTGTTTCCTACCTGACATCAGAAAAACGTTTTATAGCATCTAAAATACCCAAAACATGCAGTATGATATTTTTAGTCAAATGCAAAACACCAATAAAAATGACTTAAAGTGTCTAAAAAGTACTAAGTGGCCAGTTTCAGAAGGTCCCGCCCCCATGTTCGTGGTGTCACGGCAAGACGTCTTGCCTTGCTCGAGAATCAAAAAACAATGGCATCAGATTCGGAGAAGATGCTTTCTTGTTACTCATCCAGTTATGAATATGATTCAAGTAGTTCTGAAGAAGAAAGCATACACGTTTGCAATCGAATAAAGAATTTATTCCGTGTCATTTTGAGGTATCAGGGGTGGAAAATGTCACACCCAAAAAAGGCAGAAAGTGCCTGTTTCCACAGGCTGATTAATTCTTTACATGGATCTTTGTCGCCCTCGTCTGCCTCTTTGTGGTCCTACACGACGTTTTCAGACAAAGTACAGCAAAATGCATTGACGTGATGGAAGGACTGCTACAATATGTCCTTTTTTTCAGTCAGGGGCGTTCCTTCAGTGACGTAGGGTGAGGACTCGTCACCAACTCAAAAACAAGACCTCCGGAATATTCAGCGCGACTCATAAAACGTAAAATATAGCTATATGCGGTGGAATCTTTGTAAAATAGGCTCAGTAGAAGTTATTTCAAGCCATTTTACAAATTATGGACACAACTTGTCCGGAGACGTCGGTTGTCCTTTAAAGAGAAAGTCAAGGCCAGGATCATCCTTCCAATAGTTTTTTTCTATGCATTGCCCACTAGATTAAACCTGGCCATCCATCTGATTAATATTGCACTTCTGAAATATTAAGAAGCAAAGTCCGCTGATCAGAGTGCCATGTTCGAACTTTTGGCGATGCATAGAACAAATCATTTATCATACCATTTTTTTTTTAACTTCACTTCCCCTTTAACTCTGTTTTTCTTTTTCTTTGGCTTTTTTAATACCATCAAAAAAGAGTACTACTGATGGCATAAATAAAATGTGAAATGATTACCGTAGAACTAGAAATGAAACTTGTTTAACTCATTCACTGCCAGACGATGTGCAAAATTGTGTCCACTCCAGTTCCAGGGTTTTTGTCATTTTCACTCAAATTGCATGACCCACAGAATATTAAGTTTTAGGACTACATAGTCAGGAGTTATCTGAGGTGCAAGTGAGGTAGTCTGTACAAAAGGCGAATGCTACCCCCTCGTGGGAGGGAAAAACATTGCCAGAGGTTTGACCAGCGCTTGATTGGTGACCCCGTCCCCGCAAGAAAAAAAACAAAACCTGAAGAAATATGCCTGCCATGCATATTTTTAGAATGTGGGAGGAAATCGGAGTATGTACCTGGAAAAAACCCATGCAGGCCCGGAAGCGAACACAGGGATGAAAACACCCCCAGAAGAGAGTCAATGTATAACCATGCTTACGTCTGTCCGTCTTTAGCGCCAAATCTACACCCACATATACTTTGTATTTACCAAGTTTTGAAAGTGCATAAAAGAGCAGAACAGTAATTAATTAGCCGTGTTGGAAGTTTTAATGAGCAATGTGAATAAGGGAATACTCATTGAAAAAAAAAGGTTGTCAGGTCGGATTCACCGAACGTGCTTAACATAAAGCCCACATTTTAATTTTCACAGAAAGTTAACTTCTAAGTGGCTTTGACCCAGACAATAGGTCATTTTAGTTCCTACTGCATCACAAATAATTCCTCCCATGTTTTTTCTGTCGTATGTGTTCATAGTGGGAGTTGCTGTGGTCCCTCGTCCTGCTTTTCACCTTCTGCGCTCTGCTGGTCTGGTTCTACTTCTGGCTGGAAGCGCACAACGACTACAATGAGTTTAACTGGTGAGCACTCAGGTCTGCTAAGGGCCATGTTGTTTATGTCTCCAGTGCCACACGTCCGATGTCTCCAGTGCCACACGTCCGCTCTTATCAGGAGCTCAGACCCACATTTATTCAGAGCCGGCATCCCCCCCCCCAAAAAAAAGAAGTGCAAAATAAGCCTGCTTTTCCTCGAGTGCCGCATGCATAATAATGAGGCTGACTTAGCAGCAGGGGAGTGTCTTGGTCCATCTGTAGTGGAAATGTATCGACGTAGGGCTGCACATTTCGGTGCCAATGCAGCATCTCTGATGCTTGACAACCTGACATTGTGATGACTGTTTGAATCAAAAGGATGTGTGTTGGATGCATATAAACTGAGACAAAAATATTTTATGTGTGCATGCAGGTTATCTCTTAACATTTGAAATTTGAAGTGTTACATCGATTCACTTTGGGGACTAGTGTCCGTGTTTTTGTTTCTTTAAGATACCACTTTTTATTTCTCAAAATAAGTTTTCAAGCGAGTATTAATCTACAACATCCTTAAAGCTCCCTGCGGCCGCAATGGCTGCGTTCTCTGTGGTTGTCTGTGCTGGCTTTATTTCACCAATAATGCATCAACACGTTTGGGATTTGCTAGACGTCTGCCTGTGAGCCTCAGACTTTTTTTGCAAACAACATCTTCAATTTTCATTTCCACTCACAACCTGTCGACGTCGATGAGAAGGTTTCTTCAGCCGTCATCTGTACAAAAGTGAAGGTTTCGGACGTTTCGCCTCCTATCCAAGAGGCTTCGTCAGCGAACTAAAGTCTGACTGGTCGTATCGGCCCCATTTATATATCCCTAATGTCCAGACCTGGTGGCGCCGGACACAGCTATGATAGGTCCCTACTCTCAGGTTGGGGGAGGCGCGGGACCCCCCCCTGTGGCCCCACTGATTGTTCCTACATTCCTGACTAACGATTGGCCTATTACACCCACTCCCCCCGGTATCACCTCATCAGCATAACGACCCTCATCAGCATTGCGAAAGTTGCCTAACCTGTTTTGCCTGAGCAGGCTATTGTATGAACGATCCAAATTGAACCTCACACCACCAGACCGGTTTAATGAAGGATTTTGTTGTTTTATAAGAATCGCCTCTTTTACCCCCCTTTCAAACCATCTATGTTCTTTCGCTAAGATTTTAACCTCATTGTCGTCAAATGAGTGGTTAGTAGCTTTTAGGTGCAAATGTACTGCCGATTGAGGCCCACTAGTATTATCCCTGCGATGTTGATAAAGTCTTTTTTTGAGAATTTGTTGAGTCTCCCCAATGTACTGCTCTTTACAATTTTCATTCTTACAATGTATGGAATAAACTACATTACTTTGTTTTTCATTTGGTAGCCTATCTTTTGGATGCACTAATTTTTGCCTTAACGTGTTTATCGGTTTGAAATAAGTAGGAATTTTATGTTGCCAAAGGACTCTTTGTAATTTTTCAGAAACTCCTGCAATGTACGGTACTGCTACTCCTCTCCTTTTAGAATCTTGAGAATTATTGGTTTCGTTCGCTATTCTTTCTTTCTGACAACCTGGAACCTGAGGAAACTTTGGCATCATACGATGTGACTTCTCTCTTTACATCTGTCCCAACCCCAGCAGCAGTCTCAGTGGTGAGGACGAGGCTGCTGGCGGATGTTTCTCTGCATGAAAGAACCAAACTGAAACCGGATCACATCTGCCAATTATTAGAAATCTGCCTTAATACTACGTATTTTCAATTTCGGGAAAAATTTTATAAACAAATCCATGGTTGTGCTATGGGCTCACCAGTTTCACCCATAGTGGCTAATCTTTACATGGAAGAGATGGAGAAACAGGCCCTCACATCCTTCCCAGGGACAAAACCTAGACACTGGTTTAGATATGTGGACGATACTTTTGTCATAATTAAGAAACAAGAAATTCAATCCTTCACAGATCATCTCAACTCTGTAGACTTCAACATTAAATTTACTCGTGAGGACATTCAAGAGAACCAACTAGCCTTCTTGGATTGTAAAGTAATTATAAAAGAGGACAGAGCGCTAAAAACAGAAGTCTTTAGGAAGGCTACGCACACTGACCAATACTTACTTTTTGACTCTAACCACCCTTTACAACATAAACTAGGAGTTATCAGAACCCTCCAGCATAGGGCTAAACTAATACCAACTAGCACTGAAGGTAGAGAAAAGGAGTCAAAACATATCAGGAGAGCACTCACTAACTGTGGGTACCCTCAGTGGTCATTCAACAAATGTCAGAAAGAAAGAATAGCGAACGAAACCAATAATTCTCAAGATTCTAAAAGGAGAGGAGTAGCAGTACCGTACATTGCAGGAGTTTCTGAAAAATTACAAAGAGTCCTTTGGCAACATAAAATTCCTACTTATTTCAAACCGATAAACACGTTAAGGCAAAAATTAGTGCATCCAAAAGATAGGCTACCAAATGAAAAACAAAGTAATGTAGTTTATTCCATACATTGTAAGAATGAAAATTGTAAAGAGCAGTACATTGGGGAGACTCAACAAATTCTCAAAAAAAGACTTTATCAACATCGCAGGGATAATACTAGTGGGCCTCAATCGGCAGTACATTTGCACCTAAAAGCTACTAACCACTCATTTGACGACAATGAGGTTAAAATCTTAGCGAAAGAACATAGATGGTTTGAAAGGGGGTATGGAATAAACTACATTACTTTGTTTTTCATTTGGTAGCCTATCTTTTGGATGCACTAATTTTTGCCTTAACGTGTTTATCGGTTTGAAATAAGTAGGAATTTTATGTTGCCAAAGGACTCTTTGTAATTTTTCAGAAACTCCTGCAATGTACGGTACTGCTACTCCTCTCCTTTTAGAATCTTGAGAATTATTGGTTTCGTTCGCTATTCTTTCTTTCTGACAACCTGGAACCTGAGGAAACTTTGGCATCATACGATGTGACTTCTCTCTTTACATCTGTCCCAACCCCAGCAGCAGTCTCAGTGGTGAGGACGAGGCTGCTGGCGGATGTTTCTCTGCATGAAAGAACCAAACTGAAACCGGATCACATCTGCCAATTATTAGAAATCTGCCTTAATACTACGTATTTTCAATTTCGGGAAAAATTTTATAAACAAATCCATGGTTGTGCTATGGGCTCACCAGTTTCACCCATAGTGGCTAATCTTTACATGGAAGAGATGGAGAAACAGGCCCTCACATCCTTCCCAGGGACAAAACCTAGACACTGGTTTAGATATGTGGACGATACTTTTGTCATAATTAAGAAACAAGAAATTCAATCCTTCACAGATCATCTCAACTCTGTAGACTTCAACATTAAATTTACTCGTGAGGACATTCAAGAGAACCAACTAGCCTTCTTGGATTGTAAAGTAATTATAAAAGAGGACAGAGCGCTAAAAACAGAAGTCTTTAGGAAGGCTACGCACACTGACCAATACTTACTTTTTGACTCTAACCACCCTTTACAACATAAACTAGGAGTTATCAGAACCCTCCAGCATAGGGCTAAACTAATACCAACTAGCACTGAAGGTAGAGAAAAGGAGTCAAAACATATCAGGAGAGCACTCACTAACTGTGGGTACCCTCAGTGGTCATTCAACAAATGTCAGAAAGAAAGAATAGCGAACGAAACCAATAATTCTCAAGATTCTAAAAGGAGAGGAGTAGCAGTACCGTACATTGCAGGAGTTTCTGAAAAATTACAAAGAGTCCTTTGGCAACATAAAATTCCTACTTATTTCAAACCGATAAACACGTTAAGGCAAAAATTAGTGCATCCAAAAGATAGGCTACCAAATGAAAAACAAAGTAATGTAGTTTATTCCATACATTGTAAGAATGAAAATTGTAAAGAGCAGTACATTGGGGAGACTCAACAAATTCTCAAAAAAAGACTTTATCAACATCGCAGGGATAATACTAGTGGGCCTCAATCGGCAGTACATTTGCACCTAAAAGCTACTAACCACTCATTTGACGACAATGAGGTTAAAATCTTAGCGAAAGAACATAGATGGTTTGAAAGGGGGGTAAAAGAGGCGATTCTTATAAAACAACAAAATCCTTCATTAAACCGGTCTGGTGGTGTGAGGTTCAATTTGGATCGTTCATACAATAGCCTGCTCAGGCAAAACAGGTTAGGCAACTTTCGCAATGCTGATGAGGGTCGTTATGCTGATGAGGTGATACCGGGGGGAGTGGGTGTAATAGGCCAATCGTTAGTCAGGAATGTAGGAACAATCAGTGGGGCCACAGGGGGGGGTCCCGCGCCTCCCCCAACCTGAGAGTAGGGACCTATCATAGCTGTGTCCGGCGCCACCAGGTCTGGACATTAGGGATATATAAATGGGGCCGATACGACCAGTCAGACTTTAGTTCGCTGACGAAGCCTCTTGGATAGGAGGCGAAACGTCCGAAACCTTCACTTTTGTACAGATGACGGCTGAAGAAACCTTCTCATCGATGGACCACTCCTGTACGACTGAGAGCTTACACAGACGAACCTGTCGACGTGCAAGCAAGCGCGCTCAACATGATGACTGTTATTATTTTATTCATTTATTTTCTGCAGGTCCCTTTACAACCGTTCTGGCGAGTGGAGCGATGGCACCGTTCCAGTCTTGGCCACCACCGCCGCTGGCTTCACCTACATTGCCTTTTTAATGGTTAGTGCTTCCCACAAATATCCATAGTCATCTTCTGCGTGGCGTATATCCCCAACAGCAGCCTGTAGCCACTTTTGTGTGTGTGTTTTTCCTCTGCCAGGTTTTAGCCCTTTGTCACGTTGCTCTTGGCCAGCAGCTGAATTTACATTGGTTGCATAAGGTAACGTTTCAACTGTGATTTTTTTTTTTTTTTTTTTTTTTTTTTTGTCTTCCCGACAATGCGTCTTGTACAACATCCGACGGATGTGCCACATGGAGCGCCTGCTTACGAATGTTTCGGGGAGGTTATGAAAGCCTCTTTACGCAACAAATTCTGACTTTGGGTCGCGAAGAGGCCGCGGAGCCACTCCGGGTTATCTTGGGATACAGTAGATGTTTGTCCAGCTTTATTCTCTCTCTTTCCTCCTTGTCGTCACAGATAGGAGTCACGGCAGCTCTGCTGACGACTGTCGTCGGGGTGATATCCATAAATGAAACGTGGCAGCACGAGTGGGACATTATCCCCATCTCCTTGCAGGTCAGTTGACGGCAACATCGGAACGCTGAACAGCGACTTCTATTCGGTAAAGAAAAAACTCAATTTGCAGCTGATATCATCCATGAAAAGTATTTTGACACTACCTTAAATAAGTCCACTTGACAGAAAATGAAGGTGTCTCGCCTTGTATCCAAATTTCAACCACACTTGAACCTTTCTTCAAATTATGCTAAATCTCGAAGTTTTGCAGCGTTTTGACTTTGCAGACACTGCCGTAGATATTTCACCGTTTCATCCACGCCCACAAAAATGACTTTGTCTTGATTAGGTTTCAATCTATTATATAAGTATTTTGATTAAAAATTGTCAAGTTCAAATAAATGCCTTGTGTGAGGGCTAAAAATAACCCAGCAGTCAAATGATTTTCTTAAAATCACATATTCTGTAAATTGAGCTTTCATAATTGTAAAAATCAAGCCTTTGTCCGCGCTCTCAATCACAGTACATTTATCTGTCTGAACCCAAGCCATGCCACAAATTGGATGCTACTTCCACTCCCTGCTTATAGCCTCCAGTGGCTCAAATATATCCCATCAGGTCGTCTCTGGGCTTTCCACAACCACCACAACGAGAGGCACGAAGCCACCAGGAAACTCACCAATTAACAGGCTTCATCTTAACCGACAGCTCTTATTGTCAGCTCTTTGCTTGAGAGTTTTAAAACTGCGCAGTGTGGATTGTGGAATCCAGGCAAAATTTATTTTGGGAATGGGGGATGTTGTGGTAGTAATGGGCCTAAAACAGTAATAGGCCTAAACAACGTGCAAGTACAGTATGCCGGAGAACCAAAAAGGTGAACCATATTTTTTGTTTTTGTGAGGGAAACGGAACTCTTGCTGGACACCAAAATTCGTTAGTGGAGGGCCGTTTTAGCCATGTGCAAAATCAATCAAAATAAAATACAAATAAACAGTTTTAACCGTATATCAGGAAATTGCAGTCTATAAGTATGATCCGTATGTCAACTGGCCACCCAAGATGGACATGATTGGTCAGCTCTGTGTTAACTTTGAAGTAGTAGCTGTAATCGGTGTCCCCATGGGATCGATTCCACCCGAACTATCAAATTTTCAAGGAAATGCCTGGACAAATTGCAGCCATTATCTTTTCTCGACATCCGCTTGACCATTTGACGCATCCGCTTCTGCCGTCCTTGTATCCGTGCAGGCCACGGGCCCATTTCTGCATATCGGTGCCATCGCTGCAGTCACAGCTCTGTCCTGGATAGTGGCCGGGCAAGTCGCCAGGGCGGATAAAACATGTAAGTATGCAACACAAATTCAAAGTCGCTCTTGTTTTTCAGGACTCGCACACAGGACGTGTACAATGATTAACAGTGCAAAGACAGTGGCCAACGACCTTGCACCCATAAAGTGCCAGGTCATACGCATTCTTTCCGGCTCACCAATCTCAAATACAGGAAGGAAACCACGATTATTATTATGCGTGTCCACATGAATTTATTTTGTGTCAAATCAAACTATGCTCACATGGTCTGGAGACTTTAGATGTCATCTCAGCATTTGACGTAGTCTTATGTCAGTCCCACACACAAACTGTCATACAATTTCATCATTTCATCAGAAGAGAGGCCAGCCCATCATTATTGTTCAAAGTATATTGCGGACCTGAAATATTCTTTCTTTATATACTTTCATAATAAAGGCAAATCCAATCCAATCCATATGTATGTATATATATATATATATATATATATATATATATATATATATATGTATATGCCAGTGACGTGCGGTGAGGTTCATGGCTGGTGAGGCACTGACGTCATCAATGACGTCACCGCTCGTCTCTACTTAGTATTTGAACGGTAAATGTGAAAATTCAGCGATTTTGAAAAAAATCCAAAAACGGTGAAGTTAAATGGACAAGAACTTTAAAGTACAAATAACTAAATACATCTAACTGTTTAATTTGTTTTTTCATTTGATATTTCCATGACAGCTTTCCATGATGACAGGTGAGGCACTGCCTCACCTGCCTCCACTGACTGCACGTCACTGGTATATGCATATATATGGGTTGACACAAAGTTGACAAGGTCCTCCTACACACACACACACACACACACACACACACACACACACACACACACACACACACACACACACACACACACACACACACTCCACGAGCACCGCTGACCTTGAAATAAACTCCTCTCATACATTCTGCCGCAATTGCTCAATTGTCATTTGATTGTAAAATAAATTTCACTGCAACCCCCCTCCGATTCATGAATTTCGCCGATGTGGTTCCAAGAGTTGAAAAGTGTGCTATCCCGTAGCGTTCCAGGTGGTGGTCCTGCTCCTGTATCTCAGTTTGTTATTGAGTCTGTACGTGGTGCCGCTGTACATCGCTTCCCCTTGCATCATGGACCCCAGCAACCTCAGGCGCCGCCCCAATGTTATTGGTCACCAGGGTGACCCCATGGTGAGTTACAAATATACCCGAATAACACGACAAACATGTTTTCCTGTGATCAATAGCGAGGCACCTTGTGTTATATTATTTTATCATTAGGACTTCAAGATGGTAGCGCGAGAGCGTCTGCCTTTACAGCAGCTCCAATGCTTTTTGTTCTTGCTGCTGTAAATTGGAATTTCTCCATTGTGAGACAAGTAAAGGTTTTCTTATTCTTTTTCATCAACCACTCGGTCGATCCTGTTCCTATTTTTCTTCCTCTGCATGTCCCATCGCTTTTCTGGTGTTCATGACCTTGTGGTCAAACCACTAAAAATAACCTAGCAAGATCAGCCAAAGACAGCCCTTTTATTGCCTGAGAAATGATGAGGGCATGTATTTTGTGCACCCTCCGCCCTCTCCTTTGCAAATACCGGCATCATTGAAATGAACTGGAATAAAATAAAACAACACAAAATGTTGTCTTTATGAATAAACTGGAAATCCACATTGAGAAGGTGATGACACAATCCCTAAAGGCAATTCCAAATTGACAGTATTGCTTTTCAAGTCTGGTGAAGCTGGTTTGATACGGTGGCCCCCACACTCCAACCCCTCCAATGTTACACAACACTCAGATGGGAAAAGAGAGCCAACGTGTTTACATGCCAAAGAAAAAACACACAGCCTTCTATTTGCGATCGATCTTTATGGCTGACTTTCCGAGCGACTGTGAAAGCAAATCACATGACCGGGCTCGCTTTCCCCCAGGTTTACCCAATCGATCATAACATTCCTCCCATTAGTTTGTGTATAGTACGTGGGACATGAATGTTCTTTGTAAGCGATGTTTGGCGTGTGTGATCATATCGATTTTAACTAATTTATTTTGTAATCCAAAGAGGTTTTTTTGCACATTTAACTGCATTCCTGTGCTGTCTCAATTGACGTTTTGGTTCTCAAGATACAGCCAGGAAAAAAATCATAAAAAGGTGACGGTATAAACACACTGAAGGAGTCATCTTTGTGTGTCGTGTGTGTGTATGTATTCTCAGCTTGCGCCAGAGAACACAATGTGGTCCTTTCAACGAGCACTACAAATGAACGTCACAGGGTGGGAGGCAGACGTTGCAATCAGGTACTCAGAACACAATTGACTCTCTAAAAAATGATGTTCCAAAGTCCTACTTGTTATTAAAACCACCGGTCCCCAACCTCGTTTTAATGTCAGATAATATTTTCAGGGAGCGTCTCAAATGTTCTGTCACTTGCCTGTTATGTTTCTCATGCTAATCTTTAGATTAGCATCAAGATAACTCCTCGATAGTGCTCCCTCGTCCGCAGCGGACACAAGGAGCAGCATCTCCCCCTTCCTCACCACCCCCTTAACATTTGAAACTGAAGGTCACATTCACAGTGGAAAGTAATCCTCTCTGAACGATGGAAGGACGACTACGGGATGCCGGTATCGATAATAGCGTTGAGATGATAACATCCCTCTGATTAATTATTAATCGTGAGCTTGCTGGGTCACCCAAAATAGACTGCAAAGTCTGGAATCTAACCCCCCTACACCCAATCCCACCCTTACTCGACAGTAACCTCTTCCCTCTCTGCCACACGTTAGTGTCGACGGCGTTCCATTCCTGATGCACGACCGAACCCTGCGCAGGACGACCGACGTCGAGAATATTTTTCCCGACAGGCAAATGGAAGACGCTGCGTCGTTCAACTGGACCGATCTGCAGCAGCTCAATGCAGGACGGTGGTTCCTTCAGGTGGGACCTCAGCATCACACATAATGGCCTCTATTTCTGCCGAAATTATTATAGGTAAATACAGTAATACCTCAGCTCACAAACTTAATTGGTTGCCAGAAAGTGGGTATAAGGTGAAAAGTTCGTCTGCCGAACATTTATTTCCCATAAGAAACCATTAAAAATGAAAATAATCCGTTCCCAAGTCCCTATAAAACATAATTTTCTACTAAATATAACTTAAAACTACACAAAATATACCTTGTTTTATGTATAATAAATGTGCTATTGGATTGTAATTAAAGAAATAAACTGTACTATATAAAAAAGTCGTTTTATTTACCTTTGTGATGGTCGTTGATGAAGTTGCCTCTTGATGATATCCGAGTGACGTAGCCGTGCTTTCTCAGTGATAATACCCTCACTCACACTGTCCCATGCTAGCTACTTTTCGTTAATCCAAATCAATAGAAGTTTTTCAACAGCTTCTTTTGCCTGAGACCGTTGCTTAGACAACACAGAAACACCCCTAGCCACACGTATTAATGGTCGACTTAGCAGAGTGATACTGGGACGCTAAGTCACGCAAACGCACACCTCGATGATTTCTTTCTTCTGCTCGAACGTATTTATTTTTTTTGTGTCCTCTTCGGCTTAACACAGGCCTGTGGTGGGGTCTTTTTCGGTCCCATAATAGCTAAAGTACGCCACTCGATAACAAACCACATCTGCACCCAAAAAAAGGGGGCGTGGAAGACTAGTCCACCACCCACCGTGACGCTGTGTGATTTGGTTCGTCCGTCGAAAACTAGTTTGTTAGCCCAGTCTGTATACTTGCAAATTTAATGTTTGTGAGGCGAAAAGTTCGTGAGCTAAAGCGTTCGTAAGCCGAGGTATCACTGTATGTTTTTTTAAGTCTTTTGTTCTGCTTCCTCAGGACGACCCCTTCTGGACGGCGAACACTCTATCGCCCCACGAAAGGAACCTAATTGCCAACCAGAGTGTTTGCAACCTTGAGGAGCTACTAAAACTGGCTTCTTATCACAACGCCACGGTGCTGTTTAGGCTCAGGAGACCCCCTCTGGGCCACCCCTGCCACCACAGCTGGATCAACGACACACTGCAGGCCGTAGAGCAATCCGGGGTTCCTCAAAGTCTGGTTGGAGACGCCCTACTTCAGTTCCATACGAGCAGTCTGGGTTCTTCCCTTTGAGTTGAATATGGTCGTTCCTGACCTGTGTTTGCAGGTGATGTGGACTCCAGATGAAGACAGGGATCAGGTGAGACAGCTTGCACCCAGTCTGGTTCAGACATCCTTGGTCAAGCAAGATCCCCAAAGACTCAGAGAAGCGAACATCACCCGGCTGGTTCTCAGATACAGCGAGGTGACCACTCAGGAAATCAGGTAGGTGTACATACTCAACATGAACACGCCTCAAGTGAGACAGTGCAGACGCAAACGCATACACACAAACACGCACACACACTAACACATTTTTTGCAACATGTGGGGACTATGTGTGTGAGCGATTTGCCTCGTGCGAACCTTTTTTTGTAAACAAACACATCTTTCAGAGACTTGTCAGAGAAAAACATCAGCCTTACCCTCTACACGGTCAACGCGCCCTGGCTGTACTCCGTGCTGTGGTGCAGCGACGTATCTGCCGTGTCGTCTGAGGCACCGCATGTCCTCAAAAGGGTGGCTTACCCCATCTGGCTCTTGGTAAGGATACAATCCATATTATATGATGAGTCACAAAAAAGAATCCCGATCAGTTTTGGGTAATCCCCAGGGGTGCACTATTGGTATCAGATATTAAAAAGTGGTATAGATGCATACCTATTTCATATTTTTCCTCGCCACTGTAACGTTATGCAGGGTTTCAACAATAACAATGCAGTTTACAAGTCACCATGCTTTTTAACCCATTCACTGCCATTCATGAGTTTATTCAGGAATTGAAAATAGGACACGGAGTGCCATTTTCAAATGTGTGTTTTTTTTTTTTTTTTTTTTTCCGGGGGGTGCTGAAAAAGGTCAGACCTCCGGCAATGTTTTTCCCTTCCATGAGGGGACAGCATTCGACTTTTGTGCAGCCACCCCCACTTGCACCTCATATTACTCCAGACCCATATGACTTGGGAATTAACTCTTTTTTCTCATGAAAGAAGAGAGTCTTAGATTTTTAACGCTGTGTTAAATGTTGCTATCCTAAAACTCAATATTTTGTGGGTCCTGCAATTTGAGTGAAAATGACAAAACCCTGGCACTGGAGTGGACACATTTTTGCACGTCTGGTAGTGAATGAGTTAATCATTGGATTGGATTGGATTGGATTGGATTGGATTGGATTTGCCTTTATTAGACTCGCAGTGGAGAAATTTACATTTCACAGCAGCAAAGTGATGAAATGAATGAAAGTAGAAAAACAAAATACATGAGCTGGTTTGAACTCTTTCAACAGTAGCCAAAATGGAACTGTATAGTGCCACTTAGCAGTTTTTTTTTGACAACGATACTAGTGCAGCGTGTTCTACCGGAAACAAATTCCTTGTGTGTCCTACATACTTGGCAATAAAGATGATTCTGATTCTGATTCTGGTGGACAGGCAGCCACTATCGCGGTGCCGTCTTGAAATCAAAAGAACAAAAAAAACTAAATAACAAATAATATGACAACACAAAGACAATATAACAAAACAAAGACACAGAGTTATTCATTCTTAAGCACTTTATGTACCCTCTTTATACATGAAGCAGTTCTAAATGAAAAGGAGAGGATCAAAGTATCCACCAGTGGATCAGGGACATCATGGTGGAATGTGCACGTCGATTAAAAGCTAAATGTTGAAAGCAAACACACAGCTGTCATAGTTAAATCATGTTAAGTCATTTGACTGGAAAAATAAATTTCACTACAACCTTTTAACGATCAAGTGCAGCTAATAGTTGAGGTGTCATTACACAAGTGAGGATAAACACTCCGTCTTTTTTATAAGCCTTGGTTGCATCTCACGCTCTTGCTCGCTCACTTTTTGCCCTACAGCGCCACTTACTGTTGAACCCAAACAACACATGACTACAATTTTTTTTACTCCACCAGAGGCCAGATGAATACTGCCTTATGTGGGTGTGTGCAGACCTCATCTCCTTTGTGGTGATCATAGCAATATTCATTTTACAGAAGTAAGTTCAATTCCTGTTTCACCGATGGACAGAAATGTATCTCCTTTCCGTTCACTTGTGCTCTCATCCTGACAGCTTCTCAACTTCCCTTCACCCTTTTTCGATATGTGACCAATTCCGCTACACCCCAATTGCTTTCCTAGGATCAAATCTGAATTATATCCCTCTGCAATATATGTTGGATTTGGAGTTAATCCACCAAAGGCTTGGAAATGGACCCCTTTGGTTGTTGACTTCTTTGAACCCTTTCCTTCCTTTGTCCTCTCTCTTCTGCCTTAACTGCATGCTCGTCTCCGTCTGCTGCCATCTTCCCTCAGCTATCACATGATCAGGTAACACTCTTTTTCTCTAACCCCCCCCCCCCCCCTTGTTTTTTTTTTCATGTTAACCGGCTCTTTCTTTTGACCATTTTGCTCTTTTGAAACGTGCATTTTTTGTGTCCTCCCTCCTTTGCTGCTATTTTCTAAAATCACATCTGTCCATGTCAAACCCATCCCAGCCCTTCTCCGGATACTGCTGTCAGTTATCATGTTTGCATCTCAATCTGCTGACACACGTCACAAATCGCGACTTGACACCAAAATATGAAATATCTAAAATTAATTATGGATGCACCTCTTATTGACCCCTCCCATGTTTTGTGAGCACAATTAAGATGCCGCATAGACGTCCAAAGCAGAGCTTGTTGATGACGTGCTTTTCTGAGATGACATTTGCAACCCTCCTGCAGGTATCGCACCAGCGGCATGCGAAGCTACAACCCCGAGCAGATCATGTTGAGCGCCGCCGTAAGGAGGTCCAGTCGAGACCTCAACGTCATGAAGGAGAAGCTCATATTCTCCGGTGAGAAGGAAGTTTCTCTCATTTGTCTCGCTGTCCCGTCTTTCTCCCAGCATGCCGTTTGAGTTGTCGGTGAACTTCCTCCTGTTCTTCCTCCTCTTCATCCTCATCAAAGGTCAAGTGCCGTAGTGGCCTCAGCCTACGAGTCATCGCGTATGTGATGTCCCCCATCGTCTGTGACATCATCCTTTTTAAATCTCCCTCATTACCCACTGCCCTTTTTCCGCATCCTCCATCCTTCCATGCGACCCACCTTCCATCCTCTCCCCACCTTGATTCCCCTCGGGAACTTAGCCGTCTGTCCAACACAATGGCGGGGAGGAGGGCGGGGGGGTGAGGTAAGACACAATACAATGATATCAAACTTTCCTTGACTCCCCGCAGAGGTGGGGAATGGCGTCGGGAGCGGCGAGGAGCCGTATGCAGACGGCATCAATGACTATGACTACTATGCGTTCAAAGGTGGGAGCCAATAATGTAGCGGGCGAGCCCCCCCTGTTTGCTTTGTGTACATGATGTAAATAAGCTTCAGACTCAGCACTTTTCCAAGCCATGGAATTTCTTTGGCTTATTTGTTATTTTTGATCGTAGCGTTCCACATTCTCCATTTTAACCCATTCACTGCCAGATGAAAAATGTGTCCACTCCAGTGCCAGGGTTTTTGTCATTTTCACCCAAATTGCAGGACCCACAGAATATTGAGTTTCAGGACTACATACATTATACTCTCTTCTTTCATCAGGAAAAAAAAGTTAATTCCTAAGTTATATGACTGTGGAGTTATCTGAGCTTGAAATGGGGACGGCTGTACAAAATACAATACAATACATACATATGGATTTATATAGCGCTTTAACAACAGCTGAAGCTGTAACAAAGCGCTAACATGGACAAAAAGCAAATGCTTCCCCCACGTGGAAGGGAAAAACATTGCCAGAGGTCTGACCTGCGCTTTATGAGCACCCCCCCCACAAGAAAAACCAGAACTTGAAAACATTCGGGAATGGCGCTCCACGTCACACTTTTCAATTCCCGAATAAATTTGGGAATGGCAGCGAATGAGTTAAGCTGATTTACCCAAATCTATTTTAAGCACTGATGTCTTTTGTTTTTAATTTAAACACATATAAGCTATACACTACACAAAACCAAACTCTATTTCAGCATGAAAAACGCTTCAAGCTTGTCTTCATATTCAATGTCCTGATTTCTATTTAAAGTCTAATAGTGCAAATGCTGTATAAAAAAGTCCAGAGGGGGCGTGGAACAGTTATGATCATACAGGGCATCCTGTACGTGAGCTCGACAGCCAGGACAAAAAAAAATCTTACTCCTCTTTCTAAACCACTTCGAGTAAGTATCCCAATTAGTTGGGCGTGTGCATACATACATGTGTTTGTTTGCTTTTTCTTTCTGCTTGTGTGCCGTGTAGTGCACGTGATGCTATATGATGAAAACTGGTGTTTGCAAGCCGGCATAGAATACAAATCAGAGTCCTGTAACTGTATCGATGGACCTTGTTTCAGGTGGCTTCAGTCAAGTCAACGGCGGGTCTTGTTTACAAACCAAAAGCATCTTTATGACACTTGCTGCTGTCAGAAAAATATGATGAAAGTGTGAATAAAACTGTAAGTTAACTAAAAGGGGGGGGGGGGAACTTGCCTCGTATGCTTGAATTGTTGTACCTTGCCTCGGGGGTTAAATAAAAACAACTTCTCGTGAAGGTCGACAAGTGTGTCATTTTTTTTTTTTCAATCCGACATATTTGCGGTTAGCACATTGCGTCCAAATAAATCAAACACAAACATAAATACACAATAGTTTTTCATTTAATAAATTAGATATTAAAGTGAGCAAGAAGATATGTGCACCTCATTAGAGTTCCCAATATCCCCCACTGGGTTTTGAACCTGCAACCCCGTGGTTAAGAATAAGCAAGTTTGTACACTTCCTGAGATTCGTATTCCTCGTTGGTCCAACCAACTGGCCCGTTTGTATCCATGAATGACTTGAAATGTTTTTAAATGAAGCACAGCGAAAAAAACTAATGTCTGTCTCTTCAGGTGTCCCGAAGAAAGCGAGTGGGCTAACTCCATTCTGGTTAGACCAAAACCATCTATGGGTTGAGTGCTGGTTGAAATCTTGCTGCTTCTTCTTCTTTTCCTTTCGGCTTTTCCCTTCAGGGGTCGCCACAGCGAATCAATGTCCTCCATCTATCCCGGTTTTGTGCATCCTCTTCTCTCACACCAGCTACCTTCATGTCCTCTTTGATCACATCCATAAACCTCCTCTTCGGTCTTCCTCTCGGTCTCCTGCATGGCAGTTCAAGGCTCAGCATCCTTCTCCCGATATAGTCACTCTCTCTCCTCTGAACATGTCCAAACCATCTGAGTCTGGCCTCTGTGACTTTCTCTCCAAAGCCTCCAATATGAGTTGTTTCTCTAATGTACTCATTCCTGATCCTATCCAACCTGGTCACTCCCAAAGAAAACCTCAACATCTTCATCTCTGCTACCTCCAGCTCTGCTTCCTGTCTTTTCTTCAGTGGCACTGTCTCCAGTCCAAACATCATGGCTGGTCTCACCACGGTTTTATACACTTTTCCTTTCATCCTAGCTGAAACTCTTTTATCACACCTGACATTTTTCTCCAGCCGCTCCAGCCTGCCTGGACACGCTTCTTCAGCTCTTTTCCACACTCTCCATTGCTCTGGACAGTTGACCCCAAACTTACTTAAAATCTTCCACCTTCTTTATCTCTTCTCCCTGTAACATCACTCTTGCACTTGGATCCCTCTCATTCACACACATGTATTGCGTCTTGCTGCGACTGATCTGACAGTCCCTTATTGCCCTGATGACTTTTTATATCTTTAGTAGCAGCATCGGATTATGTTTCACTAATATAGGCATAGGAGTGAATCCTTTGACGCACCCTGAGCTCTCGCATCATATGTTGATGCACACTAATGAAAGAAGTATTCCAAATGTGATGTAATGTAGGGAAAGAGATGCCCATTTCACGGTAAGATCAGAGCATTGTCATCAAATTGTGAGTATAGTCTTTGCTTTTTTTGAATGTTGCTGTGCCGATGACCATTTTGTGTTTGGGAGCCTTTTACGAGCGAGTTGTTTGTTCTGTGGCCACAAAGGGACATAAGTCTTCTTGTGCCGGTCCCTAGCCCGGATAAATACAGAGGGTTGTGTCAGGAAGGGCATCCGACGTAAAAGGTTGGCCAAAACAAACATGCGAAGCAAACCTCTAAAGATGGAGGACACTGATTTGCTGTGGCGACCCCTTGAAGGCAAAAGCCGAAAGGAAAAGAAGAGTAGCAGCGCATCTGCAAGTTAGTTCCTGTGAATATTATTCATCATCTTTGATGATATATTGATAGATTTACCGCTGGTTTGGATTTGACCTGCAATTCTACAAATGTTTTCGTGGCGGTCATAAAGCTCCTCCACGGGTAACAGTTAGTCCACATTGGTTCTCAGTGGGCCAAAATGAAGTACATTCATGTGGTCTCGGCACTTTCGCGGCTAGACATTCAACTAGTTGAAGTTGGTCTTGCGAAGGAGTCTGTTGGGGATTTCGATGGCACTGACTTGTAACGGCCACGATCCGCCCATGATGCCCGCCTGGAGGGCCACGCCCGTCACGACGGCGAGGTCGGGGTCCACAGAAGTGTTTGGATCCTTGCCGAAGAACTCTGCGATAAGCCTGCGGATGCGCGGGATCCTGGTGGAGCCACCCACCAGCACGATCTCGTTCACCTCGCCTCTGTCCAGGTGGCCCTCGGTGAGCACCGTCTCCACAGGGGCCAAGATCTTCTGGAAGAGGTCCTCGTTGAGCTCCTCGAAGAGTTGTCGCGTGATCACAGCCTCGAAGAACACCTGCTCCGGGGCTAAGTCGTCGCGGGCGAGCAGACTCAGTGGCAGCCTGATGGTGGCTTTGGTCTGGAGGGTGAGGTTGATTTTGGCCGCCTCCACGGCCTGTCGCAGATGATGGAGGTCCTCTTTGAGAGTGGGGACAACTCCAAACTCCTGACGCACTCGCTCTGTCGCGTACTGGAATAATCTCTGGCTGAAGTCTTGACCGCCAAGATTGTTGTTACCTGCAGGAAGACATAGTTGGAGCACATGGTCAATTGTCCAGTATTGTACTTAAACATATACAGTAAAGTCTCGTTATATCGATATCAGTTATATCGATAGTACTGCTTATTACAATACTATTACTATGAACGCAAGGAGAAAATTTACATGCCGCAGGATGGGATATATCGATAGTCCGGTTATATCGATATTTTTTTAGACTCCCGAGAATACCGATATAACGAGACTTTACCGTACCATATTTTCCTGTGTATAAGGTGCACGGGAGTATAAGGCGTACTCCCAATGAATGGTGTATTTTCAAACTTTTTCCATACCTGGCTGGCTATCTATTTGCTATCTACCAGCTGTCTAACTAGCAGGCTAGCTATTAGTTATCTATTAGCTATATAGCTAACTTGATCTAGTATTGAGTTATTCCCGGTTGAACGGGGTCACCATTGCTGGATACCTAGCTAGCTATCTATTAGCTGTCTAACTAGATAGCTAACTGGCTACCTATCTATTAGTTATCTATTAGCTAGCTAACTTGATATATTTGAGTTATTCATGTTCATGCGCATGTGGCTGCCGGTGCTCACCCACAGAAAAAAACTGATCCTGTGACTGTAAAGTGACCTTGAGAGTTTTTGAAAGGCGCTGATAAATGAAATGTATTATTATTATTAAATAAATGAAAAAAGTTTTCCATATATAATATATAAATATATAAAACTTTCCAAATATAAGGCACACCACATTATAAGGTGTTACAGGAGAGGCTGGGGTTACACACGATTTCCACAGGGGAAAATGGAGTCAGTGGCTGCTGCCAGTAGTTGTGAGACCTGTTGTGGATCAATATTACTTCACATATAAGGCGCACGGTCATCTTTTGAACAAAATCAAGCCTTTTGGGTGCGCTTACACCTGGTGCAGTCAATACTGTAGTGTCAAATCGTGAAAGTACTGTTTTTGCCATTGAGGCATATTGAGTGGATATTAACCCCCCCACACACAATTGGCCGGTTCAATCACTTTTGCGCCACCTTGATGGCCGTCTGCTTTCCACTTTGTCCTGGTTATTAAAAGTGAAGCGGCTTACCAGCCATGGCTCTGGTGTAGAACATGCCACCCTGTTTGTTGAGCAGAGACACATCCAGGGTTCCCCCACCAAGGTCCACCACGAGCACGCTGAAGATGTCCACCTTGTGAAGGCCGTACGCCATGGCTGCCGCTGTCGGCTCATTGATGACGCGCAAGATCTCCAAACCTGTGAGTCAGTTGCGATTAGAAGTCATGTTCATGAGAATGACATTGATTGGTGAAGGTTGTTGTTGTGGTGTCTTTGGCTGACCGGCAAGGTTGGCGGCTTTAATCGTGTATTCCCTCTGCCTCTCGTCAAACTCTGCAGGCACGGAGATGACGGCATTGTGAACGGGCACGCCCAGTCGCCGCTCGGCCATCTTCCTCATCTTCAGAAGCAGCCGAGAGCCGATGAACTCGGGAGTCACTGTGAATGTGACGTTGGTGGTGATCACAAACTCAGCATTCCCATTGTTCAACATCACCTGAAAAAAAGTTTCATAATTATGGATTTTAGGTTTAGTTATCATACATTTCCATATAAATAGTAGATACATTTTGTAAGCCATTTATGTCCAAAACATCTATGGCGTGTTCTTCCCGCAGCTTCAAGTCAGAATCAGAAAGGCTTTAATAGTCCCACAATGGGGAAATTTGCAATCTACAGCAGCAAAATTGAAAGGGGGGGGGGGGGGTGAAAAGATAAAAACAAAGTATTCTATGCATAATAGAAATGTCGGAAGACTGAAATCTATAACTGTGCAAAAGTGTTTCAGAAAAGAACTGTACATAGTGTAAGTATAAAAATGCAGTACAAAAAGCATATTTAATATATGTAACTGTATTGAGTCGAGTATATTCTCTGTCATTATTTTTTTATTACCTAAATGCATTTAATCGCATAAAAACATGATGGTATAAAAGAGGGAACCTTTTTTTTTAATTGCAAGTAAATATTTTTTAACTTTAACTGAATTTGTACTTCTTTCACAGTCTATAATTCCACAGCAATCTGTACTTCGACAAAGGTAGACTAAGTATCTTTTTATTGACAATTCTATTGGAGTGACATGACCTGAGAAAAGACATGGGCAAACTATAGCCCGCGGGCCACATGCGGCCCGTTAGGCTTAGTAATCCGGCCCGCCGAACTTGTCCAAATTATCGTAAAAACAGTGTCTGAGAGTCATGACAAAAAGTTATTGGACAACAGGGCAGACAACTCTGAAAAGTTGCCTGCCCGGCCATAAAGCTGCCTGCCCCATTTTTCACAATTTGAAACATAATTAGACGAGTAATCGCAAAAAAAAAAAAAAAAAACATTGTAGCAAAGTATTAAGTTTTTTTTTTAATTAAGGCTGTACCTACCGCAAATGCTACCTTGCTTAATTTACGGTAAATATCCATAGCTGAATATTTTGCTCTAGTTGTCGTTTGTTTGTCATGGTGCACAATGCAATATTTGCATTCCTTGCTACAAGCCACTAAGCGCCTTTCATAACTCTCAAGTACACTTTACAGTATAATATATGTATAATGTAAGTTTACGTTTTGTACCGTCACAAATTTTGTTAGCTTCTTTTGAATCTTTCTTCTGGGCTGAGGTTCTGTGCATCTATTTTGGAAAATGACATGCAAATGCACGTCTTTATAACGCTTGGGAAAGTCCGAAGCACAAAGCAGGCTTCTGATTGGCTGCCGTGCCGAGTATGCAAATTTCAACTGTAGGTAGCCTATGTGTCTGTGTGCTTGGCTACGATACACGTGTACTGTGTGCGCGTGAAGGCGAGGGCGTCCGTGGCGAGTTTGTAGAGCGCGCGGTCAGGACAATCCATCCATGATTTTGCAGAGTTTAACACAAGTAGATATTATTGTGCTTCAGTATTTTGTTGTTTAATAATAAGTTTTGAATGTTTAAAGTGATTCCATTTTTCAATAAATGTTGATTTCTTTAACTTTGCACCTTCAATTGAAACAGACGCAATCTTGATAAATCACAGTCCGTATATTATTTTAATATATTTACATTTCCTCCTCCCAGTATCTGCGAAATAGTATGTAAATGCCATATCTTGCATATTCTTTGAGACAAATTTATGAACTGATAAGGGCGATTTGAAAGACAGTTAATAAATTGGGTTGTAGTGTTGTTACCGTGCTATGAGGTTTGCACACACTACATTTCATGCTTTAGGTTTAGTATATCCGGCCCAAACACGCCCTCCAAATGTCAAATTTTAGAACCCATTATGGCCCTCGAGTCAAAAAGTTTGCCCACCCCTGCCTTAGAATCATGGATCCAGCCTACCTTGAAGGGATAGCGGCTGCTTTCCTGCTCCAGCAAATGTTGAGTAAAGACCTTCCCGATGAACCTCTTTGCATCGTAGATGGTGTTGCGGGGATTGTTGTCAGCCACATCCACCGCATCGTGCCCAGCCAGCACTGTCGTGTTGGTGAAGGAGACGGCGCTAGGGATGGTCCTCCTGCCCTCCTCATCTGCTATCACCTCCACCTCTCCGCTGCCAGTATGGAAAACGCCCACAGAGCAAAAAGTGGTACCCAGGTCCAGGCCAATCACTCTGGGCTTCGGGGGAGGCAAGTACTGTTGGCCCAAATAACCGGCCAAGAACAGAGCCAGGATCATCGAACCTGTAGTTTACATAAACCGCACTGTCAACAGGCAACCTCCGATTGATGAGTTTCGATCACAATCGTATACAGACATACATGAGGGGTATGTAGGTAGGTAGATGGATAGATATTTTATTATCAAAGTCGATTCTTTTTTAAGACTTACCAATCATTGACATTTCTCCTGCCATCGTCACGCACTTCCGCAAATATGCCCGCAGTACAAGTAACTAGAAACTTTTGTAAAAACCTACGAATTCGGACTTGCTGCTTTCTATTGAGCCAAACTACAATGCGACAGTCATAATTCCCGTGTTTACACGTCAGCGCTGCAGTTTGGTTGCCGAGTATACTGGGTAATGTAGTTAAAAAGCCGCACTGTCAATGAGTATAAGAGCACTAATAATCGTTTTGTACTACATGTCCCACTATGCCATGCGACCGTGTCATACGAGAAAGAACTTGCTTCGTTTTCCTGTTTTTCAACAGAATACTTTTGATATTGGTCAGTAATCATCGTCGTACATACAAAAATAATGACGAATAAATGTATGTTAAATTATTATGAAATTGTTTAGAATTTAAATGTCTTTGTTGAAAGTACATGGATGACTCTAATTCGCTGCGGTGAAGGGAACAGCAGAAAGGAAACGACTTTTCAAATAAAAATGTTAAATAGCCAATTAAAAAAAAGGTGAGACTGTTCGTTTCGTTCCGAAATTTTTGCAGCACACTGTGTGCGGACGGGCGTGCGTGCGCGTCACCCCGGATATTGCGTAGCCTACAATAAACCGGAAACAAAACAATAAGTGGGCCGCACCGTAGTGATGGGAATTCCGGCTCTTTTGAGAGAGAGCCTCGTTTTTTGTCGCTTAAATTAATTTACTTCCAAAAATGATGTAAATTTATATGTAAAACGAATTACTAATGTAAAAATATCCCCCCACCATCGGAGCCCAGGTGGTGATCAGTTGACAGCTGCGCCCCTCTCGTCACCATTTAAATAGATAGGTATATATTTCTATTCTCGTCACCCGAGTGTCCAAAACATGCAGCCGCAAATCCGATGATACAACTAATTTAGTTGTATCATCGGATTTGCGGCATGGCGCCTGACTTGTAGCTGTGTTCAAACATAGAGAAGCCCGAACCCCGAATTGGTTGCCAGCCAATCGCAGGGCACACAAAGACATACAACAGTCACTCTCACACTCACTCACACCTAGGGACAATTTGGAGTGGTCAATATGCCTGCCATGCATGTTTTTGGCATAGGCGATATAGGTGGTCGCCTAGGGCGCCCTCTACTGGAGGGGCGCCGCCACGCCGCCAGTCCCTCTTGGCCTCGAGGGAAAATAATAATTTTCGATGCCCATTGGTGCCCTCACTTAGTGTGTTCTGTCTAGAAAAAAATATATAGATATTAACATTACAAATAAATAAACAGTGACATGTTCCTAAATTATGTATGAGCACGTTACGTGTGGCATGAGCAATGCTGATATAACATGCTAAAAAATAATGACACACACTGATAGCTACTAAGAAGGATTAATAAATTACGAGAGGGATCAAAATAGAGGCCAAATCACCCGCGTGCGCCGTCGGTCAGCTGTTCGCTCTTGTATCTGGCTTAAAAATATAATAAAACACAGCTTTCTGCTGGCTGTACTCTGTGTTGTTTAATGTGAAATGCACTGCATCGGCGCTGTTTATGTCTGTGATGAGAAGAATGTAAAAGTTAGTTCATTCCATCCGTTACAAGTTTCTACGCAGTTATTATCCCTGCCTGTGTGTCCGGTCTGATATTGCATTAGTTTCATCACGTCATTATAAAACTTAAAATTAATTTTACCATTACTATTATTAACAACTGTGTGCTCAGTGTCACTGTTGCTGCTGCTTAGCTCTCCTCCTCCTACTGTACTTATTATGTTTGATATTGTGCTGAATGACTGCTGAAATTCAGTAGCCAGGAGATGAAAATACAAGCAGCTGTTTTTTTGTTTGTTTGTTTGTTTGTTTGTTTGTTTGTTTGTTTGTTTTTGCTTGTACAGTCATAAATATATCTACTCTATATCTGTCTAGATGCACTCAGAAAATATTTGCAGAGGCCCCAAACAGCTGGAGGGGTGCCTTTTGATGAATCATCCACACAAACACCGCTCCCTGAAGCATGTAAGTTTATTGTTTGTGGTCTCGGACACACTGCTATGTTGCAGTTGTTGTTAATGTTATTGTTGTTAATCTCATCTCATCTCATTTTCCATACCGCTTATTCCTCATTAGGGTCGCTGGAGCCTATCTCAGCTGTCTTCGGGCACGAGGCGGCGGACACCCCGAATTGGTTGCCAGCCAATCGCAGGGCACACAAAGACATACAACAGTCACTCTCACACTCACACCTAGGGACAATTTGGAGTGGACAATCTGCATGTTTTGGAGTGTGGGAGGAGAGAAAACCCGGGGAGAACATGCAAACTCCACACTCCACCGGACCGGGACGCGAACCGGCGACTTCTGCACTGTGCAGCTAGTGTGCTAACCACTCGACTACCGGGCTGCCTATTGTTGTTAATGTAAATGGTAATTACAGTAATGAAGTTATTAGTCAAATAAAAGTGTGTTTATTAAGTGAAGTAGAATGACACAACAAACTTTTTTAAAGGCAAATCCAATCCAAACTTAATGCAGTGGTGTTACAGTATGGATGTCTTCTCTATGTTTGAACACAGCTACAAGTCAGGCGCCATGCAGCAGCAGCAGCACTACTGCATCAAGCGTTACCGTGTCACCCACCTCTGAAAGTCAGCTTGAAGTAGGTGAGTTCTGTAATTACATGTTACAGCTTCAGTCACATTACTGAACAATACTGTTATTCATAATTTATGCTTCAGATGTGTTTCTTGCCTGATGGCCTGTAATTTGTAAGTCATTGTGATACTGAAGGACTAATATTTATACTTGCATGTGTGTTTGATTTTCTTGCAGGTGAAGGAACAAGCACAGCCTGAGGACCACCTGTCAACACAACCTGAAGTACACGACGAGTCTCTCAAGGCAGCACCTTTAGACCCAGCTGACTGGCCATCCCTGTCTGATAAGGTGAGGATGGGGTTAGTCCACAGAGGCCCATATCAGCTAACATCAGACTTTGACTTTCCAAAAAAAGAAGATGGGAGAAGTTGCCATCACACCTACTTCTATAGACAATTAATCAATGGAGAAAGGATCAAGAGGAGTTGGATGGTATATTCCATTAAAACCGACAGTTTATACTGCTTCTGTTGTAAGCTCTTCTCACAGAAAACATACAAACTAATCAGTGATGGACTAAATGACTGGAAAAATTGCAGCGACATACTAAAATCTCATGAGAACAGTCCAGATCATTTGAAGCACATGGCCTCATGGAAAGAACTTGAAACTCGTCTTGACAAGGGCCAAACAATAGACAGAGCGTTTAAATGGACTTGCCCTGATGAGTATAAACCATGAGCTGTCTCGGCAGGTGTCATTTGATGACACCATAGATGCCTTTGCTGCCAGGAAGTCCAGACGTGTCAAATTTTAGTCTTTAGTTGAAAGATACACTGGACGAAGTAACTGTTGTTACTGTTGAGTTTGTTGTTACTCAAATTAAACTGTTGTGATTGCTCAGTTGGCTGTTGTCATTGAATTGTATTGGGGGCACCGGGATGTAATCTCGCCTGGGGCACCAAATTGGGTACTGCGAACTAATCATCAATCATGTCTCACTGTCATTGCCCATATAAGCATTGAAATCATCCAGCAGAACAAAGGAGTCCCAAGCAGGAGTGCTCTCCAGCACACCCTCCTCTAAGCCTAAGGACTCCAAAAAGGATAGGTACATTGAACTGCTGTTTGGTTGGTGCATATGCACAAACAACAGTCAGGACCCATCCCCCCACCTGAAGGCAGAGGGAAGCAACCCTCCCTCCCTGTTTGCCATGGGTGACCCTGCTAGGGGCATAAAGCCCCAGCAAATTAGCTCCTTTTTATTTTCTATTATTATTATTATTATTTTGTGCGCACGTGTGTGTGCGTCCGTGCGTCCGTGCATGTGTTTAACCCTCCCCGGTCTTTTACCACTGATTTTGACCAATCACGTGTGACTTCGACCGAAGGGTGGGGGCATGGCAGGGGAAGTGCTCATGTGGCTCGGCTCTCAATCTATCACTCAATCGCTAAGTACAACTGATGTGAGTACCCCCTGTCCCTTCCGTCGAAGTCAGACAGCGATGTCGAATTTAAAAGGGATAAAATGGATAACACTACTCAGAACACTTTTGCTGCAGCCATAGCTAAATATGTGCCTACTACATGTAACATGTCAGCATTGTCCACAGCTAGATTAAAACTGAAATCAATCGTGTTGCATATTACAAGTACAGTGACACCTCAACTTACAAACACCTTATCTTACAAACTTTTCATCTTACAAACGTCAAATTTATGAAAATTAAACCTTATAATAAGCACTATTTTCATAATACACACCCACCACGGCTGGCGGAGTGATCTTCGGCGGAAGCACACGACCGAACAGCACCAGAGGTTAAGTTACCAACAGTCCATATGGAAGGTGACTCTCCGTCCATAAGCCATCAATGACCATCAAAAAGGTAAATTAAACTTTATTTTACAGCACAGTTTATTTCTTTAATTACAGTCGTTATGTAATGCGCCTCTCTTTCCAAACAGCAATTCCCTTTGACCTTCGACCTCCAACGCCATTCCATCAAGCCATCAATGACCATCACAAATGTAAATAAAGTGACTTTATGATACAATGCAGTGTATTTCTTTCATTACAATACAATAGCACATTTATTATACATAGAATAAGGTATGTTGGGTGTAGTTTTTAGGCTTATTTAATTGAAAAGTATATTTTATGGAAACCCGGGAACGGATTATTCCCATTTTAATGGTTTCCTATGGGAAATGTTTTTTTGAGATACACACTTTTCGCCTTACACACTCTGTCTGGGAACCAATTAAGTTCGTAAGTTGAGGTCTCACTGTACACTACTAATTGCCACTGGTGAATAAAGAGCAGCAACGTCTCTCTTTGTTATTTGCGCAATAAAAATATACAGTACATGATTGATATATTGATTGGTACGGTTGTTTCCATTGCATAATAATAATAATAATAATAATAATAATAATAATAATAATGAGAAAGGCAAAATATGACAGTAGCAGTGTTTATTCATTATTATTCAATCAAGCACATGTAACTCCCTGCACGGTATGCAGTAAGTATATACAGTCAAAGGCAACTTTGGACATTAAATCCCATGGCCAAAAAGTATTCCACTTACCATCACTTTGTTTGAAGAAAATAAAGGTCTCAAAGGTGGCAATGTGTTGAATATATGTAAAAAGGGAGTTTTGAATGACAATGAATAAACAAGTACAAATACTGAATGGTTTTGAATGAAATAAATACGGTAAAGGGTCGGTTTGTGAAATCTGTCGGTTTTGAAATCTGAGTTACATGTTGATTATTGTTGAAAATATGACAGAATGCTGTTCAGGAGAGCACCCCAAGTCAACCATTTGCAAATATCAAGGAGGTCCAAGATCTTTGAGAACAACGTTAGGAACCTGCGACATTTGCGAGCTGCTCTGCATCATCCTTGCTATCCAAGCACTCAGACGGGATGAAGCAGCCCGAGTCCCTTGGACAGTCGCTGTCTTCTTCCGGTGGGCCACCTGATGATTTGCTCTCATCCGCATCCCTCACATCATCACCTGCAGCAGAAAAGTCCAACTTGAACTCAAAATGGAAGAATGTGGTTAAATGATGGGAAAAAAGTGCAAGCTTCTTTTGGGATTCTAAACCTCTGTGACTTCCATCCATTGAAACTGACGATGGCTATTTTTGCTGTGTGCTTTGAGACATCTGAGAAAAAAAACACCTTCTGGCATCTTCAGCACTTTCTATGTGACTAGCAGGAAGTCACCAATACAAACAAAATTCCTGTCAGGCTTGAAATATCTCAGCTTCTATCGGTCATTTTACAGACGAAGTTGTCAAAATATATTTTCAAATAACTTTGAAGATCGTTTTTTTCTTTTTAATTCAAATCATGCAGTGATTAAAGCAGTGCACCGATTGCCATTAACCGTAACATTATCAGAGCTACATGTTTTTCCTTGTTTTATTTGAGTTGTACAGCTTATAGGTCCCATTAATGGTGGAAAAGGTTTTGAAATGATTGATATTCTTTTTTTTAACATCACAAGAATCCAGCATTTGGAGAAGGGTGTGAAGAATTTCTATATTGTCGCTGACCTTCTGAGTAGTGACACTGAGAGGCAGCGAGCAGCTTGCGTCTGTGCTCGGGGTCTTTGACGTTGAGCTCAATGAGGTGTTTCTCCCGCAGATGGGTGAGGTCCTCTACTGTCTGGTAACCATTGAGCAGCAGGGCAGATATGTACTCCTGGAGAAGAGAAAGTACTTGCCATTTAAATTGTCACGGCACGAACAGGTACAAACAATTGGCGGCTTTTTGACGGAACAGCATGGGCAGCATTAATCCACGACATCTAACTGGTCTCCCTTTTTTAAATCGCTTCATGCTGACACCCTCACCTCGAGATTGAGTCGCTCCAGCAGCTCCAGCAACGTTTTGGGTCGAGGTCTTTTGCATAGCCTTTGTTGTCGTTCCTTGGGAGCTTCGTCGTTATCGTGATTATCATCATCATCATCATCATCATCTCTCTCTTCTTGTTTTTCCTCTTTCTCCGCCAAAACGTCCACGTAGATGAATTTAAAATTTCCCACCTTGTTATTTAGCATACCTGTCCAAATGCCCATTGGAGGCTTACTGATAATATTGATGATGTCACCAGCCTGGAAATATTAATGGAAAATCATCATTTGGATCAAACTTTAGTTTTTAGTTTATTCTTGTTATTTTATATTTTCTTCCAAGTTTCACAATGATACGTGTCTGACCTTAAGTTTGAGGGAGTCTGAGTCATACGGGCTGGGAACAAAGTCCGTGTGGACACGGGCTGTGCCACAGAATTGACCACGGTAGGAACCGTCTTCTTCCAGTTTTAAACTGTCCCTCTGACTGGAACCATTGGACTCACTGGTTACACCACCTGAAGCACAATATTGAAGAATTTTATGTGTGTGTGTGTGTGTGTGTGTGTGTGTGTGTGTGTGTGTGTGTGTGTGTGTGTGTGTGTGTGTGTGTGTGTGTGTGTGTGTGCGCGTGTGTGTGTGTGTGTGTGTGTGTGTATATATATATATATATATATTGATCGTTAGCTATAGATTGGATTGGCCTTTATTCGTCTCGCAGTGGAGAAATTCACAATATAGCTACCTAAATAAAATTGGCTGTTAAATTGTAGTATGAATATTTTCCTACTTGAGTAACTTTGGCCGCTGTAAAGACTCTCCAGAGAATTACTGGCCCTTGTTGAGCTTTTTTCAGTTGCAGGTGTTGTCCCCGTCTCTGTCTCTTCACCCTGTCTCATATAAACAATAAAAAGGTTCATTACTGCCTTCGAACCTTCATTTGTGAATATTTCAGTTCAATGTCCAAATTGTGCTTTTGAGGAAAACGTACCGTTTCTTCCGACAACGACTTGATGTGTTTTTTGCCCATTTTTCTGCGCATGGTTAGTGATATTGCCTTCATTTTCTTACCGATTCCTGCTGACTTATTGGGCTCCGGGCTCTCCCTTTGTTCAGGGAGCTGTGAAAATAAATGATGTGCAAGTCTGCATCAATTTTGTAGACACACACACACACACTCAAATACACGCACACACACACACACACACACACACACACACACACACACACACACACACACACACACACACACTATGAGTCCCCACAAGTCTGCGAGCAGTTTAAGTCCCCACTGTGTAGAAAAACAAGAATACACAAACCCACACACTACACTCTGCTCACATTAACAACAGAGCTATGGCCATAGAGGCGCTAAAATATGTCTGTGTGCGGTGTGTGTCTGCATGTGCGCGCACCGTTGCTGAATAGTAAAATGTACAAACCATGTTTGTTCCATACTCCTCGGCTTTCGCTGCGGATGGATTAGTTCTGAGACCCTCAAATTTTCCAAAGCTTGTGGAACGCTGTGGAGGACATTACAAATTATTTTTCACATTTTTTTGGGGGGTTGTGTCATGTTCTGGTTGGCGACCAACGGGTGGCGCTGTCGGCCCCGCCTGCACCTGCACAGGTGCTGGTCGTCTCAATCAGTGGCAGCCTGCCACGTTCGGATTGGCGACCAACGGGTAGCGCTGTCAGCCCTGCCTGCAGCCTCGCAGGTGCTGGTCGTTTTAATCAGTGACACTTAAAAGGACTCCCGGCACGACCATCCGGTGTCGGGTCATGTGTTTGTTAAATTGCTGTTGAACGCATTGTAGGCTGTTGCATGCAATTGTATGCATTGTGTGCAGCGTATGTGTTTGTTTAATCTTGGCGGACTTTTAATCTTGGTTTTCTTTTGATACTTTTTATTTTTTCCGTTCAGAAGATTTTGATGTTTTTAGATTTTGTTCCTGCTGACTTTATTTTAATACAATATCTCAAATACAACCTCCTGCTCCCCCCTGCCTGCTTTTTGGGATCCGCACCCCCCATCACCACCTTGCAAACCGTGACAGGTTGGGGGGTAGGGTGGTGTTTGTGGGTGGGTTCGTTCTCAAAATAAATTATAATTCCACCATTGAACACGGTTCAATGGTGGAATACTTTTTTACAGTAATATTTATTAGTTAGGGAGTTTATTAGTTAGTTAAAGCTTAGGCAAACAGAGTTAAACACACTCATGCCAGCTTCTGTTTCTCTCCCTTTCTTATTTTCTAGCCCCAATTTTTCATAAATCTAATCCGTGCCAAACCCTCAGTCATCTGCACAACAGAGTTGCGAATAATTATATAAACCAAATAATCCGCGGGAAAATCCTGGGTTAAATACGAGCTGTGTGCTCCTCGATAGTCCGTGTGGATTGTTTTAATGCAGATGGGCTAAACATTGACATCGCGCCGTCCAAAAATATCAAGAGGCCAGTTGGAGGTTTTAATTCTAAAGCGCTCATTCTCATTTTAATCAAAGTGTCTGATTTTGTCGCACTAAAAACATGAAAATACAATAACATAGGTCAATGCAAAACATTTTCAATACTTGTGTGTAAAATTTCAAGACACTTGACATTCTATTGTACCTGTATATTATTTTGAGAGTCACCTCCTACCTTTGGTTTGTTGCTCTTAGTTTTGTCGGACACATTGGAAGTTGCCCTCTGCAACATTTTCTTTTTTCGGTGTTCAAGTCGTATATCTTTTTTTAATTGTATTTTTCCTTTTGGTCTTCTGACTTTCAAATGTGGACTGACACAGCGACTGTGTGTCTGACTCGGTTGCAACACACAGGATGTGAAGCAAGCGATTTTTTGACTGTCGTTGCAGAATCGCTTTTGAAAGGGGAAAATTGAGGCTTTGCAGCCCCGCTCGACTAAAAAAAAAACATATAAATTTACGTCATATCCAGGAAGAGCGGCATTTAGTTTTGAGGTAAAATCGAGCTTGTGGTAAAGACGCAAATGCGGCATTTTAAATTGTTGTGTTTTGTTTTGTTCTGCGTTGTACCCCTCTGCGAAGTACAAATTGGGTAAACGGGTCAAGAAATGAAGGATAGGAATGTAGCAATTTGAGGGTCTGATGGAAACTATATACTGTATATCATGTCATACAGTATCTCATATAATATCATTTATTTACTCCAGTTCTGGACTTCCACAACACAGACTCTACGCTTTTTTACTTTTCCAGCCACAGTGAACAGTGATGACGAACGAAACATTATGGAACTTGTAAAAAAAGGAGAAACTCCGGTCTTTACATCTTGAACATTGTGAGGCATTGTGGGAGTGACCTAACATGTGTCGCATGACATTTTCTGCGCATGGATGAGTCACGTGTCCAAATCATAACATATTCACAGCAACGGGTTTTGCTTCCAGCTAGAGATACAATCCATATTTTGAATTTATGTGGCACTGTGCTGTCACCGCGATGTTATGTAGCTTCAATAAACCTACGTGAATTGTGCCACGATGTGTATTCCATTTTAAAGAGGCTGTTCTCAAAGACTGAATGACTTCAGGCTGTCCCCAAATTTAATCATTATATTCTGAAAAAAATATTCATAAAAAATGTTTTTGTCATGATCAATATGTCAATTAAAAAAACCTGTTTTTTGTTTTATCTAAAAATACTTAAGTGTGGGCCAAATGGAGTCTATTTTATTATTTATCTATTTTTTTGTAGACATCTTACATGCGTTAAGTAAAATCCAAAAAAGACTTATGTTTTTTAAATAACATTAATTTTATATTATGAGTTTCTCCAATCTCATAACACGACAAGCTCACTTTGCACTTTTGACTTTAAACCATATAAAAGTAGCAAACGCAAATTAGGGCAAATTCAGTAGTCCCCAAACTCTCCTTTTCATAGCATTGCGGGAACAGGTTGAGGTTACATGATACCAGGACATTTTTAAATTTCTTTGGTCATTTCTTAATTTTGGACTTTGCTTTTGAGGAAGTGCTGATGCTTGAAGTGGTAACTTTGTTGTGTCGAAATTAATCCCCGCCTGTCACTTTATTACTTGTTGGATATTCTCCTTTTGGGGACTTTATGACACACTTGAGGGCTTTCACGGCGTGTTGGGGGGAGCACACACACACACACACACACACACACACACACACACACACACACACACACACACACACACACACACACACACACACACACACACACACACACACACAGACTGGTGTTCCCAATAAATTACATTGCTTTGCAGGAGAATTTAAATCACATGCTTGGATAAACCATGTGATTCTAAAGACAAAACGGGTGCCTAATCCCCGCCTTTGCAATCAGATGAGATGTAAACGCGTGTCTATCCAGATTACGGTTTCTCTACTTTTATTTTATTTTTTTACACTGAAGCACATTTTCACTTGTTTTTTTTTCTCTCTGTTGTGTTTTTGAACTTTGTTTTGAAAAATGACTTGGGAAGAGCATTTACGATTGATAGTAACCAAGGAAGCACATGCTCAAAATAAATTGTTTTGCATTGTGGTTTGTGAGTGTGGTTTGTGTTAGATTTTTCAACTCATCAAAACACATTTCACACTTGACTGAACGCAGGTAGTCAGACGTTCTTAAACTGCTCCAGCTAGCTAGCGACAGGGTTCGGCTAGCTTTGAGTTTCGGCCAAACACTTTGGGGAGTAAAATTTAGTGATTGTTGCCTCTTTTCGGGGATGACAAGGAAAGATAGAGAAGCCATGCTAGCGGCTAATGGCGAAATTGAATACATTTTCACTGAAGTCTGACTCTACAACCTCAATGAGTAAAATAGGTGAAAAACCATTCGTTTACTCATACAAAATCCTGTTAGAAAGTTAATGTGATGTGTGGTGCTTTACAATTCAAACTGGAATTAAAAAAACAAGTAGAAATGGCAATAAACGATACAGACTAGATCACAGGTCTCAAAGTCAAGGCCCGCGGGCCAAATCCGGCCCGCCACATCATTTTTTTCAGCCCGCCAAAGCAAATCAAACGTGTTAAATTCCATGGTGATTGCTAAAATCTGAGCCAAAATTTCATATTTTTGAATGTCAACCACAATAAAAGTCATTATTCTTGACTTCAGATTTGAAAATGAGTTATTCATTAATTTGCTGTGTGCTCTATATGTAATATTTGAAGGGATTTAAACATTGTAATGGGTTCCCCAAATTCGTAACGGCCCTCGAGAGGAAACCATAACTACAATGTGGCCCGCGGCAAAAAATTACTTTGACACCCCTGGACTAGATAGAATAAATATATTGTGTATCTTCTAAACATGGAGACACAACATTGTGAGGTGGTCACATGGTGAGAGACTATTGGAACACTATTTGTTATGAGAGGCGTAAGGAATATGCATTTTCTCATTTTTTTTGTGATCTCTCGAACTTTGACGTGCTGTTGAGCGTGCGTGTGTGGATGTGTGTGAGGCAAAGACACGATTGAGGAAATTTCATGATTGATATCACCTGCGAAACGCGCTGATCATGTGATACCCGGAAATTGTGAAGCCTTTTTAAGCGCATGCGCAGAATAAAATATTTGTCGAGTTCCCAGACCAATGATTGACACTGCTGTGCATCATTTCTCTCGTGAGTACTTTCAATCGCTACGAAAAGTTACCATTTTGGTAACTGTTAAAACGCTAAGACTGCTGCCAGAATGACTAGCGCAACACGTGCTAATGTTTATCTGAAGTTCATCTCATGTTTTTGCAGCTAACGCGACGTAATTAAGAAAAGACTTTGCTGGAGACTTACGTTGGGTTCTGACAAATCCAAGTCGTTGACAGACAGCGTGACATTTGGGGGAATCTGGGCCTTACAGTTCACATCCAAACTGCCACCCTTTCCCTCTTGCTGTTTCATTTCCTGGTGACGGAGGTCGAAATCGCTGGAGCACACTCGGTACTCCGTGAGCGGCCTTCGGCAAATGTGCTGGATGTTGCCCCAGGTAACGCTGTTGTCAGATGGGTTACTCCAGCGCTGGTTCGGGCTGTGGTTGTGGTAATGAGTCGGTGTTGCCCCACCAGGCAGGTTGATCATATCGCTACAGCGGTACACATTTGCGTTTTCTTGTGTGGGAAGAGTCGAGGACTTGTCCAGGTAAAGCTTCCTGTCTGACCTGTGGGGAACATCCAGGTGATGTGGATCATTTGGTGGGCTCTTGGCTCCCACTGGGGGGTTCACTGAGGAATAGAAAAGAAAACATGAGTCCCCTATAGTCCAGGGAAAAGAATAAGTTTCGTGTTTCTGAAGACCTACATCGTCATAATAATAATTAATAATAAAATAAATAAAATCCTTTCATCACTTTGCTGCTGTGAAATGTAAATTTCTCCACTGTGAGACTAATAAAGGCATATCCAATCCAATCCAATCCAATCCAAAATAATAATAATAATAATAATACTATACATACTGATTTATATACAGTGAGACCTCAACTTACGAACTTAATTGGTTCCCAGACAGAGTGTGTAAGGTGAAAAGTGTGTGCCATAATCGTAAAAGTATAAGCAAAAAGCTGCAAGGAGGCGATGGACGTGTGCATTAATGAGAGGGGGTGTGCAAAGTAGCGTCGGCTGTAGCGCTGTTCGGTTGCCGAAGATCACTCCGCCAGAGCCGAAGGTCCACCGAAGTGTGTAATATGAAAATAGTTCTTATTATGAGGCTTAATGTTCATAAATTTGACGTTCGTATGATGAAAAGTTTGTATTATAAGGCGTTCGTAAGTTGAGGTCTCACTGTAATCATCATCATCACTATAACCACAAGAATCATAATAAGAATCATAGTAATCATAATCATAATCATAATAATACATTTCATTAGTTTGTCCTGGGATGTTCCCAGTGATTTATTTATGTTGAATTTTGTCGGTCACGCAACCTTATTTTGTAAAAAAAAAAAAAAAAAAAGAACACATTTTTTGGATTATCTTTGTCTGTTTACTTTTGATCCTAAAAAAAATTGGTCAAGCCGCATTGACAAGGTTGAGAAATATGCAGGTGCTTTACTGAAAAATTGGTTCTTTACTGGATGCATTTTCGTATAAATAATAATAAAAGCTTTATTACTGTACCTGTGCTGTTGTAAGCTCTCTTCGCCGTCTCTTTCCCATTTTTTCCAGTCTGTTTCTTGCCAGGTTTTTGGTTCCTTTTTTCTAATTGTTTTGACTCTGTTGTTGCTCCTTTGGTGTTGATGTTCTGAAAAGGAGTGCAGACAGACAAAAATATTCTTCTTTTCCTTTCAGCTTTTCCCTACAAGGGGTCGCCACAGCAAATCAGGGTCCTCCATCTTCAGAGGTTTGATTCGCATGTTTGTTTTGGCCAAGCTTTTACGTCGGATGCCCTTCCTGACAAAACCCTCTGTATTTATTTGGGCTTGGGACCGGCACAAGAAGACACTGGCTTATGTCCCCATGTGGCTCCAGAACAAGCAACTCTATGGACTTAATAAAGATGAAAATGCTCAGTAAAAGGCTGCCAAACACAAAATGGTCATTGGCACATCAATATTCAAAAAAGCAGAACTATACTCAGACAGACAAAAATAATAACAATAATGGGGAGGGAGTAAAATATGGGTGCTGCTTATCCCTGGCTTTGTCTGCTTCTCGCTATTATGAGCTTTAAGCAGGAATGGACGCTAGGTGACCTGACACAAGTGCTTTAAGCCTTTTCTCTTGGTCTGCCATGTGGCTCAGAGATTACACGGAGCGGTAGCTCTCTGTATTGAAATCAATACAACATTTCGGTTCAGTTTTGCTGTTTTTTTTTTCACCAGAAATAAACACAAATGATGTACAGTGATCTTCTTCTTCTTTTCCTTTCGGCTTTTCCCTTCAGGGGTCGCCACAGCGAATCAATGTCCTCAACCTATCCTGGTTTTGTGCATCCTCTTCTCTCACACCAGCTACCTTCATGTCCTCTTTGACCACATCCATAAACCTCCTCTTCGGTCTTCCTCTCGGTCTCCTGCATGGCAGTTCAAGGCTCAGCATCCTTCTCCCGATATAGTCACTCTCTCTCCTCTGAACATGTCCAAACCATCTCAGTCTGGCCTCTCTGACTTTCTCTGCAAAGCCTCTAATATGAGTTGTCCCTCTAATGTACTCATTCCTGATCCTATCCAACCTGGTCACTCCCAACGAAAGCCTCAACATCTTCATCTCTGCTACCTCCAGCTCTGCTTCCTGTCTTTTCTTCAGTGGCACTGTCTCCAGTTCAAACATCATGGCTGGTCTCACCACTGTTTTATATACTTTTCCTTTCTTCCTAGCTGAAACCCTTCTATCACACATCACACCTGACATTTTTCTCCAGCCGCTCCAGCCTGCCTGGACACGCTTCTTCACCTCTTTTCCACACTCTCCATTGCTCTGGACAGTTGACCCAAAGTACTTAAAATCCTCCACCTTCTTTATCTCTTCTCCTTGTAGCATCACTCTTGCACTTGGATCCCTCTCATTCACACACATATATTCCGTCTTACTGCAACTGATCTTCATTCCTCTCATTTCCAGGGCATATCTCCACATCTCTAGTTTCTCCGCCACCTGTTCCCTGTTCTCACCACAGATCACAATGTTATCTGCAAACATCATGGTCCAAGGAGATTCCTGTCTAACATCGTCTGTCAGCCTGTCCATCACCAGAGCAAATAAGAAGGGGCTCAGAGCTGACCCCTGGTGGAGTCCCACCTCCACCTTGAATTCCTCCGTCACACCGACAGCACACCTCACAATTGTTTTACAGTCATGATACATGTCTTGCACCGCTCTGACATACTTTTCCGTCTCTCCAGACTTCCTCATGCAATACCACAGCTCTTCTCTGGGCACCCTGTCGTACGCTTTCTCCAGATCTACAAAGACACAATGCAATTCCTTCTGACCTTCTCTGTACTTCTCTATCAGCATTCTTAAAGCAAACACTGCAGCTGTTGTACTCTTTTTTTTTTTTTTTTTTGAATGAAGCCATACTGCTGCTCACAAATGTTCACTTCTGCTCTTAGTCTAGCTTCAACTACTCTTACCAAAGTTTCATTGTGTGGCTCATCAACTTTATTCCTCTGTAGTTAGTACAACTCTGCACATCTCAGTGATGGCGAAATTTAAATGCATCTTCTTCACATCGTATGGATTGTTGCTTTTGGAACTAAAAATGCAAAATGGTTTACCTGACTTGGAGAATTTTTGTCCCTTTTTTTGGTAGCATATTGATGAGCGGATTTCCCTCCTTTGTTGTTCACTCTGTGCTTTGTCTTTTTCATCGCTACAAAAAAAAAAAAGAAGTTGGCATTATTTTGAATGAACTTTGGCCAATAGATCCGCTGAAACAATTTATTTCCTATTTACCTTCATTGTGATGGCCAGTGTTGTGGACTAAATCTTCTGGGCTCGTGGCAGTCTTCCAAAACGCTGCATTTCCGCCAGGGTTATCCGCTGAACAAGAATGCGGGGTGAGTTGAGGGAATGGGGTCCCAGGATGTTAGTTGAAAAATCAGATGGCGGTCAAAAGTCAGCAGAGTATGTCAATCGAAAATATATGTTGGCTTTGGGGAATAAATATGTTAAAACTAATAAGTTTCACTCTATATTTTATCAATAAATGTAGAAAAAAAATCCCCACAGCAAACATATTTATGAATTTGACTCACCCAATGCCTCATTGTCTGATACGGATTTGGACACTTGTGTTCTGAAAGTATAATGAAAAGAATTACCCCCATTTTTTCAATTCCCATCCCCACTTCATGTTTTAGGATTTAGGATATTTATGACCTTGCCTTAAAAAGGTCAACAAGAAGGCATTTTTTTTTAATGAAGCTGTCGCAGAGAGTCTAAGTAGGCGGACTTTCAATCGGCTTAGTTTAACCATCTCAAATCCATAATCTGTTTGATCTGCAGTGTATTCTGCATTTTACGCTGTCCATGAAAAAATTAAATCTTCATCCCTTATCTTTTCCTATCACAATGACTATATTTCTTGAGCTGTCTGTGTGCCTCCCTCAGTATGTTTTCAGAGACGGGAGGGAGGGATGTGGAGATCCAAAATTGATTATCAATAGAATTTCTGCTGTGATTGAGCAAGGATGTACGGTATTAGCATCCACAGGGCGTAAACACGGAACCCATCGGGTGAAAATAATAAGAATAATACATTTAATTCATAAGCGCCTTTCAAAACGCTCAAGGTGACTTTACAGTCACAGGATAAGTTTTATTCCTGTGGGTGAGCAGCGGCAGCCACACGCGCCAGCGTTCATTCAACCCGGAAGTAACTTGAATAGATAGCAAGCTAGCTAATAGCTAGCTAGATCGATAGATACTAGATAGCTATCTATCCATTAGCTAGATGTTTGCCCAGTAAATTTCCAGTAATTATGCACTTGTTTCAGAGTAAAAAATTACAGCTCTGTGGGAATAGATAGCTATTAGCTATCGAACAGATAGCGAATAGACAGCTAATACCAGAATAGAACATTTGGAAATATAACTTCAAAATGGTCAGAATTCCTAAATAATGTTTTTTTTAACATATTGCCATTTCCAGTGGAACAAAATCCCAAAAGAACAGGGAAACCATGTCACAAATTTAGCTCAAAATTGCAGGATCATTAGCCACATGAAATTTCAAAAGATCTATTTAGTTTTCAAATTCTCCTCCAAAGTATTTGTCTCCCCACTGACCGATTTTGAGGCATTATTGTGCTGTAAATGCACAAAACCGAACATTAGTTCAGTAACCAAAAACATCAGTTTCATTTGGCCACACCTGACAGTGAGTCGACGATTAATCTTCTTTTCCTTTCGGCTTTTCCCTTCAAGGGGTCACAACAGCAAATCAGTGTCCTCCATCTTTAGAGGTTTGATCCGAATGTTTGTTTTGGCCAAGCTTTTACGGCGGATGCCCTTCCTGACACAACCCTCTGTATTTACCCGTCAAAAAAACATTTCATCACTTTAGATTTGATTGGATTAGCCTTTATTAGTCTC
This sequence comes from Hippocampus bargibanti, assembly GCF_051943395.1. Classification (NCBI taxonomy): domain Eukaryota; kingdom Metazoa; phylum Chordata; class Actinopteri; order Syngnathiformes; family Syngnathidae; genus Hippocampus; species Hippocampus bargibanti. Next base: position 7,260,471 of record NC_142747.1, on the reverse strand, counting down.
GCAGTGAAGAAATGTACATTTTACAGCAGCAAAGTTATGGAAGAAACAAAATACATGCATGAATTCATGTATTTTGTTTTTCTACTTTCATTGCTTTCATCACTTTGCTGCTGTGAAATGTAAATTTCTCCACTGTGAGACTAATAAAGGCAAATCCAATCCAATCCAATTTTAGATGAAAAAGGGTAGGATCAAAGCATCCTTTTAACAATGGATCAGGGACGTCATGATGAAAACTACACCCCTTTGGATGCACATTTTCATGTTCAAGCCTGCATGCCACACGGGACTTACTTAATTAAATTCATTTCGAACATAAATTGGCTTTTCTCATACAACTGAAACGTGACATTGGTGACTTTGACAGCAAAATCTGTTATCTGTTTTAGTAGCATGTAAAAATAGGGAGCTTACCTTCTTTTGTTTTTCTGCGCTTTGGTCCCTGGTCTTCTTGTCATTTCCTGGTGTAAAAGATAACAATTTTTAGATATGTAACAAACTGTCACAATTTGCAAGGATTCCTCATTTTACTAGAGAAGTCTTGTCGACAGTCATAGCATTAAAAAAACTACATTAAAAAGACTGTGAGGTTCAGGCTAAAAATATAGCCTATTCCACCCATTACATGTCAGTAGGCGGGAAACACCCGAAACATGCATGTTTTTGGAATATGGGAGGAACCCGAAGTACCTGGAGAAAACCCACTCAGACCCAGGTAGAACATGCAAACTCCACACAGGGAGGCCAGAGTGGGGATTGAACCTACAACCTCTGCACAGTGAGGTTGACACGCTAAACACTGGACCACCTGGCTGCTTATAGTTGTACCGTAATTATAAATATTTCTTTTTTAGCCGCAATGACAGTTTGTCAAAACTGACGACAGCCCTGCACAGAAGAAACCGTTGTTCTGTTCCATGCCATCAATGGAACTGGCCAACAACACCTCCTGTCTCTTGCCCCCGATACGGTCCCTGGCTCAATCAAGACTTAGAACTGAACCACCTAGGCTGTTTTCTACGGAATTATTTCATCATCAACTTTGTTTTATCAGATTCGCCCCGATGAGTGGTTTGCTCACTTCCCTTTTTTGGTAAATTAAGCGGAAACCCTTTTGGGCTCATATGCAGAACTTTCCAAATTCCATCGGTGCTTGAACGTCTCTCACCATAGAAGTAGACCTTCCAGAACTCTTCCACCTTGCGCCATTGTCTAGTAGGAGCGCCGGGCTGCACGAGCGGCTGGAAGAACGGCTCGGGTTGGATTGAGGCGGGCTGTTGCCGGAAGACGGCACAGCCTCATACAAATTGTCCATTGAACCCTCCTGGTGAAAGATATATACACACACACACACACACATAAAATGAAAGGCTTGTTTGTTTGTTTTTTGCAACCCCACTCTAATTTATGAATGGACTTAATCTCATTCGTGTGCTCAATCCAACCGAGTTTAAGGCATGAAGTACACAGCGGGCGCATCAAGCAGCTTTTCCAGGTTCTACATGTGGGAGAATTGACATTTTTGGGGAGCTGTCACATATGCACTAGAACAGGCATGGGCAAACTACGGCCCGCGGGCCACATACGGCCCGTTAGGCTTTTCAATCCGGCCCGCCGAACTTGCCCAAATTATAGTACAAACAGTGTCTAAAACTCATGACAAAAAGCTAGCGAACAACAGGGCAGATAACTGAAAAGTTGCCTGCCCCATTTTTCCCAACTTGAAGCAAAAAGAGACCAATCCGATTAAGAAACATTGTCACAAAGTATAAAGTTTTTTTTAAATCAAGAATGCACCAACTACAAATGCTACCTTGCTTAATTTACGGCAAATGCGCATGGCTGTAAATTTTGCTACAGTAGTCGATTGTCATTGTGGTGCACAATGCAACGTTTGCATTGATTCCTACGAGCCACTAAGCCCCTTTCATAAGTGTCACGTACACTTTACAGTCACGGTTTAATGTAAATTTACGTTTTGTAGCGTCACATATGTTGTTAGCTTCTTTTGAATCTTTCTTCTAGTTTGAGGTTCTGTGCATCTATTTTGGAAAATGACATGCAATTGCACGACTTTGTAACGCTTGCGAAAGTCCGGAAGAAAGAAGCAGGCTTCTGATTGGCTGCTGAGCCGAGTATGCAAATTTCAACTGCAGGTAGGCTATGTTTGTGTGCTCGGCGACGGTACACGTGTTTTGTTAGCGCGTGAAGGCGAGAGCGTCAGTGAGGAGTTTGTTGAGCGCGCGGTCAGGACAAACCATCTATGATTTGGCGGAATTTAACACAAGTAGGTATTATTGAGCTTGAATATTTCGTTGTGTAATAATATGTTTTGAATGTTGAAAGTGATTCCATTTTTCAATAAATGTTGATTTCTTTGCCCCTTCGATGGAAACTTAAAAACAGACGCAATCTTGATAAATCACAGTGCATGTTATTTTAATCTATTTCCATTTCCTCCTCCAAGTATCTGCGAAATAGTCTGTAAATGCCATATCTTGCCTATTCCTTGAGACAAATTTATTAACTGATCAGGGATATTTTTCACATTTGAAAGACAGTTAATAAATTGGGTTGTAGTGTTTTTACTGTGCTATGAGGTTTGTACATACTACATTTAAAGGACAACCGGCACCATTTTTTGTTTTTGTTTCCCACTGACATCAGAAAAACGTTTTATAGCATCTAAAATACCCAAATCAGGCAGGCTGATATTTTTAGGTAAATGAAAAACACCAATAAAAATGACTTCAAAATGAATCCGGAAATGGCCAGTTTCAGAAGGTTGCTCGAGAATCAAAACAATGGCTTCAGATTCGGAGAAGATGTTTTCTTGTTCTTGTTCTTCTGAAGAGGAAAGCATAAATGTTTGCAATTGATTCTAGGAGTCCTCCCATATCAATTCGAGCCGTCAATGACAGCAATGTAGCACCCAGAAAAAGCAGAAGATGGAATATCAAATAGTTGTCTTGGTGCAACACACAACGATTCACCATGGCATTATTTATGTGTTTTCCTTCTAATTTCGCCATCAACACGGATTAACACGAAGTTTTCAGACTAAACAAAGTACCCAAAATGCATTGTATGTCGCTTTCTCGGTCAGGGCGGTCCAAACGTGACGTCACATGGGGATCGTCATCAACTCGAAAACAAGACTTCATATATTCAGCGCAAGTCTTAAAACGTAAACTATAGCTATATGCTGTGGAATCTTTGTAAAATACGCTCAGTCGAAGTCATTTGAAGTGATTTTATAAATTATGGACATAACTTGTTCGGAGTATTTCCGGCCCAAACACTCCCTCCAAATGCTCCTGGCCCGGCCCCTCTGTCAAATTTTAGAACCCAATGCGGCCCGCGAGTCAAAAAGTTTGCCCACCCCTGCACTAGAACCTCAAAATGAATTCGCCTGTCTTGTTGGACTTTTTTCAACTCTATGAGCATCCAAATTGTAAACTTTACCCGTGTGTTCTATTTGTTCGTTGGTTTTCTGTGTTTTTATGATGGAGGTACCAGTGGCTGTATGGGTGTATAAAGATAGCCATAGAATTGTAAATACACTTTCTTCTGATATAAGAAACGGTATAGCAGCTAAGTCTAAAAAGAGCTGTACAATTACAGTGAGGATGGGACACTGTAAGGCTGTCCAAAGCTGCTCTCATGTCAAAATGGATTTTAATGCTTCCAAAGAGCTTTGAGTATAGATTAAAAACATGTTTGGCTTCCAGGAACATAACCGGTTTTCACCCAAGCTCGTCTTAAAACAAAGTCCAGTATGTTTCATTGTCACTCCGTGTCTGCTCTGTATTAATTCATTGTTACACAACCAGAAAGATCTATCAATCCTCATTGTTCGTTTCAATTAATATCCATTCACTGTCTCTTTAAAGCCAGTTTCTAATAATAATAGTGCACGTGATGTGGAGTAATATTGAAAACAATCCAGCCAGAGGTTAGAGAGTAATCCTCATTACTGGTGCACAACCCCGACATCTGTGCACACATGAGATCGTTTGCATGCAACATTAGGTTACCTGCACAATAACATACTCAGCATTTAACAGAGAGTATGGTGGTTTGAACCCAATGGAATATAATTTGCTATTGTGTCACTAGATAGGCTGTGGGTCTTTAAAAAGACATTGCTGTCAGAAGGAGATTAAAAAAAAAAGAACTATGAGTCGTTGTTTATGGTGGATTATATATGGAGCGTAACTGTTGATACTTCACTTGCAGGTACTGTATTAAAAGAGATTCATTTAGGCACACACACACATACAGACAGTAGTATGTTTCTTACCAGTGAGAAGCAGAAGATGTTCATGTTGTCCTGATGACAATGCAGCAGCAGAGCGAGCGTGACAGGCACAACAACCCAACTCGATTTAGGTCCAGCGTGGGTTACCGACCGGCTGCTGTCTTTTCAGATTAATACCACAGTGAAATCCCTCCTCTAATCCAATAGAAAAGATTGGACCACCATTACTCTAGACCAGTGGTCTCAAACTCGCAGCCCGCGGGCCAACTGCGGCCCCCGAAAGAATATTTTGCGGCCCGCCTTTATATGAAAGCTTAATGTTAGGTGCGGCCCGCATGATTGATATGAATGAAACTTGTGTGTGGAGCTAAAAAGTTAAAGGTTAAAGAACTGTGAATACAGACATTTGAAACTTTATTTAAATAATCAGTTTTCCTGTGACTTATTTTTCTTTCAGTCATCTGTATCTGCCTTATGATCATGATAATTATTTTATTTATTTATTACTGGTTAATTTATTTTTTATTCATTTTTCCATGTATTCATTTAATTCGTTTTTTGTGTGTTATAAAAAGCTATTGAGAACATTGGAATGTTTTATCTGTGCTTTTCTTGTGGAAATCGTGATGCGGCCCAGCCTCACCCAGACTCTGCCTCCAGCGGCCCCCGGGTAAATTGAGTTTGAGACCCCTGCTCTAGACAGCAGATGAGGCACAATTTGACAACACACCCACCCACCAGTCATGTAACAGAATTGCATCTGCCAAAAAAAAAAAACAATCAGAAAACCTTTATTCGTCACTAAAAGGCTATTCGGTTATGATCCAAATGAGCAGTACTAGCATATTTTTTTCATTTTGTTTATTTTTTAACACTTAACATTACATGAATTGCAGTAAATGATGCCAGTACTCACATGACCAAGACTGATGCAGTATACAGTACAGTATAGTGTACAGTAGAAAATACAAATACTGTAATTATAACAATAAACAAAATATAAATACTGTACATTATACAGTACAGTTTTTTCTTTAATTACAGACCAATAGCGCATTTATTATACATAAAATAAGGCATATTTTGTGTAGTTTGAAAGCTTATTTCCGTACCTGGGAATGGATATTTCTCATTATAATGGTTTCTTATGGGAAATGAATGTATGGAAAACGAACCTTTCGCCTTACACTTACTGGGAACCAATTAAGTTTGTAGGCTGAGGTATCACTGAATAATATTTTAATTGAAATGGCCTGAGGAGCTTCATGTCCACAAAAGTAGTCCATGGACTCCATTTTATGGTGTCTAGCTGGCTATCTAGCTAGCTATCTATTAGCTTTCTAGCTATCTCTCTCTTAGCTATCTATTAGCTGGCTAGCTAGCTTTCTCTCTATTTGAGTTATTCCGGCTTGAGTGAATGCTGCCGCTCACCCATAGAAAAACTTATCCTAAAGTGACCTTGAGAGTTTTGAAGGGCACTTATAAATTAAATGTATTATTATTATTATTATTATTATTATTATTATTATTATTATTATTATTATTATGCACTTCTGGGATTATTGTTACAGCTTTATATTTACATACAGTACACCTTTCTAAAGTGATCACATATTTTCAGAAATCAGCAAATGGTGGGTGTATTTTTATCCATCTGAGGGCATCTCCCCACTTCTCCTAATAAGAAGCACTTCCTATGTGGAGCAAAGCTTCCTCCTCCACAGCTGGCCATTAATCCATACACCCTTCACCTCTCCAGTCTGAGCTGATCTAATGAGGAGAAGAAGCAGCTGGACAGATTAACACATGTAACCCATATTTTCATTCCCCCCACCACCACCACATACACATTAATGCGACACATTGACGTAAAGTGTAAATCCACTCTGCATATTAAAATCAACATGCAGGTTCAGTTAGTATGTCATTTGAGGACATTTAAGGGCATGAATGACCATGAGAGTGACACGTTTACGACGGAAGCGCCCTGATTAATCTTTTGAATGAGATAACTCCTGTCCATCAACATATTACATTGCAGTTGTTACTTCACACCTATGTTGATCCCGTTTGTATCTTTGTATAAAATACACCTGATATTCCTCACGCCCAAAATCAGATGGAGTACATTTGACTGACACACGCGCGATACACTGAAATAAATCTAAAAAGATATTAGCACATTTTAATCATGGGCATGTTCAATTGCTACATTTTTGTTAATCCAATACATTAAGAGGTTGGTTGCATGGTAGATAGCTGGATTACACCCCCCCCCCCACCCCCCAAAAAAACTGTCAATGCAAGTAATGGTCTTTTCACTGTTAGTTAAATAAATTACGCACATATAAACAGTTGGTATTTATTTTAGCATTTTGGGATGTGTCAGGAAAAGATGGTCGACGACCTCAAATCGAGGAGTAACTGGTTGAGTTGCTCTTTTCAACAGTTCTGTCATGATTGATTATTTGTGATCAACAGGTGGCACTGGAGGGCTTAAAGGATGCTGCTTTGAAGAACATCTAAGTCACTATCCCAGTGAAATCGGTTGGCAAGGAAAGGGCGATTTTTTTTTTCATCAGTATTGTAATATTGAACAGGTTTGATATTTACGACAGTTAGGCCCGGATTGTTTATCGAGCTAAACCGGGAAGAGAAAGTGAACCGGTGAGTTGGGTCCGGTTCTTGTGGGTTTTTTATGTCACGTGTATACACCTCGACCAATAGAAAAACGGAAGAGAATAATTTGCGGAAGTAAATATGAGCATGTTATTTCCGAACTGCAAGATACATTGTGTATATCATGATGCTTTAGGTTGGGTACAGTTCTTCACTATATAGATATATTTTTTATTATATTTCGTATTACAGTGCTTTCTGAGACAAGTTCCGGAATAGTTATGTCCAAATCGACGGCGAAGTACCGAAAAGATAACCAGTCATTACAATTGCCAATCTACAAGCATAAAGCTAAACTGGTACAGGCTGTGAAGGAGAGCACTTTCTTGGTGGTCACCGGTGAGACTGGCAGTGGGAAGACGACGCAGCTTCCACAGTGTTTGTACCAAGCAGGTAAACCACAGTGATGTGCGATGAGGTTCGTGGCTGGTGAGGCACTGACCTCATCACAGTCAGATTTACAAACATATGAACTCTACAGAGTAGTTTATTCACCGTTTGATTGGCAGCAGTTAACGTGTTTTGTTTAAAATGTCACGTCAGCATTCTTTATATATCCAAACTGGAGCATAGAAAAATAGAATTAACAAAAAACGTTATTATCGTGTTACCTTTACTTATAAATGAAGTCCATGCGCCGCTCCTTCTAAAGAAATGCATCGATTACTTCTTTGTAGAAGCCTTCATTATCTTTCTTCACTTTTAAAAGTTTCTCTGTCTCAATGGAGATCACTGCCAGTGAAGAAAGTCGTCCTTGATCAGTCCTGTTCCGACTGTATGTTTTTAGTCTTTTTAGTGCTGAGAATGACCGCACCACTAATGCTGTAGTAGCTGGAACAGTGACCACGAGCTGGCGCAACTTTGTCGCCTCAGGAATAGTTTCAATGAGATCCTTCTGGGCCAAAAAGCTGAGAAGCTGTCCAGGAGATTTACATCCATCCCTCCCTCCGGTGTTGGTACTCCTTTAATTATTATCTCCTGCTTTGATTGAAAGTCCAGTTTAGAAAATTCTTTTAATTTAGATATGTAATCCTCCATTCTGAAAATAAGGCCAAGCAACACGAAAAATGACTGGATGGTCGCACTTAACTTACTAACTTGCACTTAACTTGTTTACTGTAGCTTGCTGTCACTAATTCTATTATTCTGCAGCCGAGGAGTCACAAGAAGAATCTGGAATCACAAGCGCCCCCTGCCTGTCATGAGGCAGGAGAACTGTGTGCCTCACCTATGCACACAGTTTTGATAAAAATAAAATAAAATAAACACTGTAGTACAGTGTTTATAATGTAAAGTGACTGTACATTATATACACCAGCGAAAGTGTAGAAATTTAGTTCATATACTAAAAGTGTTTCAACACTTTAATAGCGATATGCAGAGGGACAGCAATGCGGTCTCACCGCAGAGCAAGCCAGCACAGTTAGCATCGTCATTGCGCAATACATGGTGAGGCTCAGCCGACTGCTGCCTCACGCTAGTCTACTGAGTATTTTTGAATAAATGTAGATGTGAAAATTCAGCGATTTTGAACAAAAAATCCAAAAACGGTGAAGTTAAATGGAAAAGTACTTTGAAGTACAAATCACTGAATAAATATAACTGTTTATTGTGTTTTTTCATTTGATATTTCCATGATGACAGGTGAGGCACGGCCTCACCTGCCTCCCCTGACTGCACGTCACTGGTAAACCACTAGCTATTATTACTGTGGGTGTAATTATCGTGTACTGAAGTCTGATCACAATTCCGGTATTATATGCACCATAGTTTGTGATTAGTGTGTGATTGTCATGTTTTGTCGACAGGTTTTTGTAAAAATGGCAAAATTTGCATCACTCAGCCCCGCCGTGTTGCTGCTATCACGGTGGCTCAAAGGGTTGCCCATGAGATGCAGTGCACTCTTGGTAGAGAGGTGGGCTACCAGGTGCGCTTTGACGACTGCACGACACAGGTAAGCTGGCGTCATAGAGCATCGCCTTGCATAATGATGTTGGGAGACAAAATGATGTGATGTGAGCACTTGATTGATACAGGACACAGAGTTGAAATACATGACGGATGGCTGTTTGCTCAGAGAGGTTCTGGCAGACCCTGGACTTTCTCACTACAGTGTTGTGGTGTTGGATGAGGTCCATGAACGAAGCCTCAACACTGTGAGTATCTCCACCCATCATTTTAAGGAGTGAATTTCATTTTTCTCATAAAAACTAAACACAGTGATGTGCTTTATTATTATGGACCCTAACTAAGCTATAGAAATTTTCATTGTAACGCGAGCATACAATTACGCTAGTAATATTGTCCTGTTGCTTTTATGTTATTGCTTGTTGCATGAAAACACCCAAGATGGGCACATTCTTTTTCATTGCAGGATATCCTCCTAGGTTTGCTGAAAAAAGTATTTTCCAATCCGACTGAAGCTATGAAGGGCCGAGCTTTCCCACTAAAGGTAGTGGTGATGTCTGCCACCATGGAAACAGACAAACTTTCCAACTTTCTCGGCGACTGCCCAGTATTTACTATCCCTGGAAGGACTTTTCCTGTCACGTGTACCTTGGGCACTGCGGTGGGGCCGAAAGACATACAGAGCACAGGTTATGTGAAAGAGGTACACCGCTGAAGTTTTGAGTGCAACTAAATGGAATTATTTTGCCCCTTTTGTGGAGCTGTTGCTAAAATCACTGCATTTGTCGGTTTGAGTTTTCTTGAATTTGAGACGCACATTAACTTTTTTTTTTAAGATCGGGATTACTGATGGGAACTCTGTGTTGCTCTGCAGGTTGTGTCTTTGGCCCTGGATGTTCACACCAGTGAGAAGGCTGGCGACATTCTGTTATTTTTAACAGGTTAGATCCAATTAGCCGCCTAACGTTTGAATCAGAAGCCCGTTGACATCAAACTTCAGTGATCTATCCATGTTTTGACAGGTCAGTTGGAGATTGAGCGGGCGTGCGATTTGCTCTTTGAGAAAGCGGAGTCGATAGACTACCGTTATGATGTACAAGACAAAACAGTGGATGGATTACTTATTTTACCGTTTTATGGTTCTATGCCAACTGGTAAATGCACGCAACCGGACATCATGCTTGTTTTATTCACTACGTGGAATATACAGTAATCCCTTGCTACTTCGCAGTTCAATTATCGCCGCCCTTGGTGCATCGGAGATTATGTTTTTTAACCTAAAAAAAGGCAGTGAAAGTCACTACAGTACAGGACTGTAAAACAACAGCGGGTCACACAGAGCAGCATACAGCATTCATTACATTTGCTGTTGTTTTTTTAATTTATTGACCCATTTTGGGCATTACTGTGCTATAAATGCACAGAACCGAACATTAGTTCAGTAAGCAAAAACATTGGTTTCATTTGGCCACACCTGTCAATGAGTCGACGATGAATGTAAACAACTTTTTCATCACTTTGCTTACTGTCCGTTAATCGTCTTGACTTTGTTGACATTCATGTGATGCCACGCTGTCAACTCGGGTTGTTCTTTTTTTATTTGTTTTCGTGCTCGGGCCAAAGCTGATTGGCCGAGAGACGACATTACTGGAGGGCATTCAACCTACATGAATGCTTCTGCCTCCTCCTGTTCTCGCATCGCGTTAGTTCAGGTTACGTACTGTACGTATTCTCATATTTTCATTCATACTTAATACGCACCCCCCGACAATGACTCCAAAACCCTTCAAAATCATCCAGCAAAACCAAAAAGAACAGGAAAATGATGACATTGAGTGAAAAAGTAACATGACTTGACGGACTGAGGGAAGGTGAAAGTTACACGGCTAATGCACGCCATTACGTCAATGAATCTACGGCGTACATCAAAAAAGACGAGTAGTGTATCTGTAAATATTATACTGCATGTACTGTATGTTGATGGTGGACTTTTCGTCTATCGCGGGTGGTTACTGTCCGCATTAACAGCGATAAACGAGGGATTACTGTATTGTTTTCGTAACAATCCAATTTGTGTCAAGTCTGCATCCTACCACTTTTTTCTTGCATCATTCTCATTTAAATCCTCCTCTCAGAGCAACAGCGGCAGATCTTCCAGCCTCCTCCTCCGGGAATAAGGAAGTGTGTGGTGGCCACCAACATTGCTGCCACATCTCTCACCATCAATGGCATCAAGTGAGCATGTTGCATTTACGCATCTATCGCTGTAGCGAGCAAAGTGAGATGCTGTTTAATTTACCACGTTGTGTTTTCAGGTACATCATCGACAGCGGCTTTGTGAAGCAACTCAACCACAACTCCAGGGTGGGCATGGACATTTTAGAAGTGGTACCCATCTCAAAGTGAGTCCCATCTTGTTTGTTTTTTGTTTTTCCGACGACAGCAGATTCATTGATTTCCTGCCATTAGGAGTGAAGCTCGACAGCGAGCGGGTCGGGCTGGAAGAACCTCAGCGGGGAAGTGTTTTCGTATCTACAACAAGGAATTCTGGGAAGAATGCATGCCCGAATATACAATTCCTGAGATTCAGAGGACGAGTTTGACTGGAGTGGTCCTCACCCTCAAGTGCCTGGGTGTTCATGATGTCATTAGGTAAATGCAGGTACCATCCGACTTATGACCGAGTTCTGTCAAGTCAAAATGGTCGTAAGTCGAAATCTATTCAAAATGTTGAATAGAGACTCGGAGGCTAAATGACTCGCAGACTCCTCCCCTATGGTGCCATCACTCGGTTGATTGCTGTGCGAGAGTGAGATGCTGGCTGGCTGGCCAAAATTGTCGTACACACTACCGGCCTGCTAGCACGTTGCGGTGCCAGGCGTAGAATTCAAATTTTAAAAATAGGGTCTGGGAGTCGTGGTCGTAAGTACGGGTGGTCGTAACTCGCACCGGTCGTAAGTCGGATGTTACCTGTATACCGTAAATGTGTTGTGAAGACCCTTGTTAACTTCTGCTAAAAATTCATACTCAATTCAGCTCCTTCCTAACAGATAATAACAATCTTAACTCATTCACTGCCAGCCGATGTGCAAAAATGTGTTCACCCCAGTGCCAGGGTTTTTGTCATTGTCACTTGAATTGCAGGACCCGCAGAATATTGAATTTTAGGACTACATAAACATTCAATACAGTGTTAGAAACCTTAGACTCTCTTGTTACCTCGGAAAAAAAGGGTTTGGATTGGATTGGATTGGATATGCCTTTATTAGTCTCACAGTGGAGAAATTTACATTTCACAGCAGCAAAGTGATGAAAGGAATGAAAGTAGAAAAACGAAAATTCCTAAATTATAGGTCTGAAATTGTATGATCTTGAAATGAGGGCGGCTGTCCAAAATACAATGCAATACATACATATTGGTTTATGTAGCGCTTTAACAACAGCTGAGGCTGTAACAACTAACGTGGAAAAAGGAAATTGTGCCCCCTTATGGAAAAGAAAAGGCATTGCCTGCGGCCATGGCCAATGCTTTATTGGCACCCAAGCATGAAAAAAACAAAACCTGAATACATTTGTGAATGGTGCTCTACGTCATATTTCCAATTCCCAAATAAATTTGTGAATGGCAGTGAATGAGTTAAAGATCTTTGTTTGACACGACTACCACTTTTAGACTTACATGTGACATTATTTCACGGTGGTCTTTTCTTGCCAAGGTTTCCATATCTGGACCCTCCGGAAGAGAGGTTTATCCTGGAGGCACTGAAACAGCTCTACCAGTTTGATGCCATCGACAGGTTTGATGCTGCGCTCTTTGCCTTTTTGGGTGTTTCAAACTGTCACGAGGTGTTGCTTGTTGTCTTCCAGGAGAGGTCGAGTGACTCACCTGGGGGAGCTAATGGTGGAGTTCCCCCTGCAGCCTGGCCTCACCAGGGCCTTGCTCAAAGCTGCCTCGCACGGCTGCCAGGATCTCCTTCTCCCCGTGGCGGCCATGTTGTCTGTCGAGAACATCTTCATCCGGCCCGGTATTGTTTGACCGCATCACGGGCCAACGTTATGATCTGAATGAGTGCTTTAAAAATATTCAATGGGGGTGAATATCCGTCATTCGTGGAAGTTAGGGGCAGCGCCCTGTCTTGCAAAGCAAATTTCTAAATACAAGTTAACAAAACGGTTTAGATTGTACTTATGATGAGCCTTTATTTGTCTCACAATGGAGAAATTTACATTTCACAGCTGCAAAAACAAAATACAGGAGCTGCTGTAAAGGCAGACATTCTCATTGCGCTATTTTGAAGTCAAAAACAAACAAAAAAAGAAATAATGTGACACAACACCAAAGACACAGACAGTCATTCAATGTTTAGTACTTGTACACTGTCTTTAAAGGACAACCGACGTCTCTGGACAAGTTGTGTCCATAATTTGTAAAATGGCTTCAAATGACTTCTACTGAGCATATTTTACAAAGATTCCACCGCATGTAGCTATATTTTACGTTTTAAGACTCGCGCTGAACATTCTGGAAGTCTTGTTTTTGAGTTGGTGACGAGTCCTCACCTCACGTCACTGAAGGAACGCCCCTGACCGAGAAAGGACATATCTTGCATCACCTCAATGCATTTTGCTGTACTTTGTTTGGTCTGAAAACTTCGTGTTGATCCGTGTTGATGGCGAAATTAGAAGGTAAACATAATCGCATAAATAACGCGATGGTGAATCGTTGTATGTTACACCGAGACAACTCTTTGATATTCGTTGACAAAAATTCCAAGGTGAAAAATAAAACTATTTCCAACGGAGCTCCGCCGCCATCTTCTGCATTTTCTGTGACACTACACCTCAGTCTTGATCACTCAAAATGACCCTAAAGACCTTCTTTATCGATTGTAAACATTTATACTTTCCTCTTCGGAACTATATGAATCATATTCATAAATGGATGTGTAACAAGAAAGCATATTCTCCGACTCTGAAGCCATTGTTTTGATTCTCGAGCAAGGCAAGACGTCTTGGGGTGACGTCATGAACTGGGGGCGGGACTTTATGAAAATGCCCAATTCGCAGCTCAATTTTTTGCAGATTTTGAACACTTTCAGTCATTTTTATTGGTGTTTTGCATTTGACTAAAAATATCAGCCTGCGTGTTTTGGGTATTTTAGATGCTATAAAACGTTTTTCTGATGTCAGTTAGGAAACAAAGCAGAAGATCAAAGTGTCCTTTTCACAAGTGGATCAGAGACTTTGTGCTGAAATGTACATGTTTGCTCCAAGCTAAGTTTTGAAAGCAAACAAGAAGCTGTAGCATCCATTGACAAAAAGAGATTGTCTCACATCTCCTGTCCCACGTAAATCCGCTTCAATTCCAAGCTGCGACTTTAGATGCCACATGGCGGCCAATTCGTATTATTATCCAAATCAACTCCTCAACTCAATTCAACAGAACCCTTTGTTGTTGCCCATGTAAAAGGCGAATGATCTTTCTCTGCAATGTGTCTCCTCCATCTCTCATCCAGGTCACCCTGACAAGCAAAAAGAGGCCGATCAGAGTCACCGAGCACTGGCGGCCAATGGCGGCAGCGTAAACGACTTTGGTACACTTCTCAGTGTGTTTCAGCAGTGTAAATCCAGGTACAGGCCTTACCTCCTTTATTTTAGTCGTCTGTACCATATTATTCTCCTCAGTCTCTTGTCTTCTGTAGCCCAAGGCCGTCAGCTTGGTGCAAGGATAATTTGATCCACTGGAGGGCGCTCAAGTCTGCCTTTAGTGTTGAGACTCAGCTCCGTGACATTCTCCTCCGTTTGCAACAAGTACTGTCCAGTACTCATTATCATCGTTGCTATGGTAATTTGAATCTTGTGTTTATTATTCCAGAAGAGAGATTTCCCAGTGGAGAAATTTGATGGCAATAAGAACGAACTCTTTAGACGGTGTCTGTGCACGGGATACTTCACCAATGTTGCCAGAAGGTAAGACTGTAGAAAGATTCGACGCAAATCATTCGCATTTAATGTTTGTTTGATTGTTTTGTTTTCATTTTCAGAAGAACCTTGAAGCTCGCTGTTTGTGTCAATCAAATAGAAGATGTTACTTAAAGGACAACCGACGTCACTTTTTTGTTTTTTAACTGACATCAGAAAAACGTTTTATAGCATCTAAAATACTCAAAACACGCAGGCTGATATTTTTAGTCAAATGCAAAACACCAATCAAAATGACTTAAAGTGTCCAAAATCTGCAAAAAAATTGAGCTGCGAATTGGGCATTTTCAGAAAGTCCCGCCCCCAGTTCGTGACGTCACACCAAGACGTCTT
This sequence comes from Hippocampus bargibanti, assembly GCF_051943395.1. Lineage (NCBI taxonomy): Eukaryota > Metazoa > Chordata > Actinopteri > Syngnathiformes > Syngnathidae > Hippocampus > Hippocampus bargibanti. The sequence goes on along the minus strand of NC_142747.1, from coordinate 7,245,308 downwards.
GCATTGCATGTGAATCAAAACAATGGCTTCAAATTAGGAGAATATGCTTTCTTGTTACACATCCAGTTATGAATATGATTGAAATAGTTCTGAAGAGGAAAGCATACATGTTTTCAATCGATTAAAGAATTATATGTGCCATTTTGAGGCAACATTAGGGGAAAATCTCTCACCCAAAAAAAAGAGGCAAAAAATGGCGACCTCCAGTGGCCACCTCCGCTTCCACAGGCTGATAAATTCCTTATATGGCGCTTGGATGCCCTCTTCTGGCGGCTTTTGGGTGCAACACGGTTCTCAGACCAAACATGTACAGCAAAATCCATTGACGTGATGGAAGGACTGCTACAATGTGTCTTTTTTCGGTCAGGGGGGCGGTCCTTTCGTGACGTCACGTACGGACTCGTCACCAACTCAAAAACAAGACTTCTTGAATATTCAGAGCGAGTCTTAAAACGTAAAATTTAGCTAAATGCGGTGGAATCTTATTGAAATACGCTCAGGAGAAGTCATTTGAAGCCATTTTACAAATTATGGACACAACTTGTCCGGAGACGTCGGTTGTCCTTTAAAACTAAATAGAGTGTTCTGTATTCATTTGTGTTGAGCAGTGCACTGGATACTAACTTTATTGTTGTTTTGTTTTTACCTTGCCTAGATCTGTTGGCAAGGTATTTTGCACAATGGATGGTCATGGGTCCATGGTTCACATTCATCCATCATCATCGGTAAGAGTCGTAACATTCGCTTCAGGACTAGCGTCTTTCTTCAACCTGGTTGGTTCCACTTTTTGTTCTCAGTTGTTCGACAAGGAGATGGAGCTGGATTGGATTCTCTTTCACGACGTGTTGGTGACGTCACGGGTGTACGTCAGGACAGTATGTCCCATCCGATACGAGTGGGTCAAAGATCTTCTGCCCAAATTGCACGAGGTAGACGTTTATGAATTAAGCAGCGTGGCACGACAAGAAGTCACAGATGAGGAGGTGACCAAGTGGGAGACGAGGGAGGCTGCCAAAAGGCAATCAGGTCTTGACGAATCTTTTTTTAAGACAACTGTATTTTCGAAAATGGCCACTTTCTTGCACGTATTGACTTGACTGATCTCTTTTCTTTCAGAGATTTCTGCTGAGGATGCTTTGAAGAAAGTGGAGAAGCGAAACAATGAAAGTAGTGTCAGTGAGGCACGCGCTCGCTATCTTCAGCGGAAACTGCACAGACAACAGAATAAAGTTGTTTGAGATTGCGCTTCTTTTACTTAGTGAGGAGAAAACATGTATTGCCAGGAGTAGCATATCAAATAATGACAAAAACAGGTTGCTATTTGCATGCATGTCATGGACCCAATTCACAGTGTCCTGTTACTTTTTTTTTTATAACTTACCGACAATAAATATTTTTGATACATTTTTTAAAAAGGCTTCTATCTATCCTTGTCTTTCACTTTGTGATGTGTCTGTTTTGTTTAAACAAGAGATGGACACATTTTGTTTTGAAGAAACCTGCTTTACAGGTTATTTCAGAATCCGTTTTCATTTACTCCAGTTCAAGAGACGAATCGGATGTATCTATGTTGTACTTTGGTCGACCAGGTGCTCGCCTGGTCTTGGTCGTAGCACATCACGTCCCCTTTAGTGATGGGAATTACGGCTCTTTTTAGAAAAGCAAAGGATATTTACCATAAATTAAGCAAGGGAGCATTTGTGGTAGGTACTTCCTTAATGTAATAAAATCCTTTATACTTCACAACAATGTTTTTTCTTCTTTTTAGAGAGCCGGTTCTTTTGGATCGGCTCACCTCTGGATCTTTTTTTTTTTGTTGCTTAAATTAAAAATTATACGTAAAACAAATTACTAATGTTAAAAAACCATCTTTGTATATATGGTGTCTGAAACTCATGACAAAAAGTTAGCGGACACCAGGGCAGACAACTCTGAAAAGTTGCTTGCCTTTTACCATAAAGTTGCCTACCCCATTTTTCACAACTTGAAAAACAATAAATCGCAAAAAAAACATTGTTGCGAAGTATAAAGGATTTTATTACATTAAGGAAGTACCTACCACAAATGCTCCCTTGCTTAATTTATGGTAAATATCCTTTGCTGAAGATTTTGCTCCAGTTGTCGTTTGTCGTCATGGTGCACAATGCAATGTTTGCGTTGCGTTGTCCGCTAAAAGCCACGTGGACTGCTCTTTCTAAGCGCCTTTCAAAACTCTCAAGTTTACTTTACAGTCATATTATAGTCCGAAGCACGAAACAGGCTTCTGATTGGCTGCCGTGCCAAGTATGCAAATTGCCAAACGAACGTTCATTTCGCAATTTGTTGTTGTTGCCAAACAAACCTACATATATATATATATATATATATATATATATATATATATATATATATATATAGTAAAGTCTCGTTATATCGATATCGGATATATCGATAGTCCCGGTTATATCGATACTATTTCTATGCACGCAAGGAGAAAATTACATGCGCGCAGGGTCGGATATATCGGTAGAGTCTCGGTTTCTCGATATTTTTCGGACTCCCGAGAATATCGATATAACGAGACTTTACTGTGTGTATATATATATATATATATAGCGTCATCTTCAAAAAGAACATGTGACTAAAGTCAACCAATAGCAGCAGTTGTAGGTAAGTAACATTCATAGTGCAATTTCCTTTATCTGTCTCTAGAGTTGGACTAAACAAGAGGAAATACATATGGTGAGCTTTTTAAAACACCCACAGTTGTAAATGGGACCGTGAACGGTTTTTGTTTTTATACGACCTGAATGAGCAGGAAATAAATCCAGGGTGTGACCCAAATCTGACTATCCGTCATCTGAATTAGGATCTAATTTAGTTCTACTTTAAAGAGAAAATGGTTGGGGATCTCATCTCATCTCATTTTCCGTACCGCTTATTCATCATTAGGGTCGCGGGGGTTGCTGGAGCCTATCTCAGCTGTCTTCGGGCACGAGGCGGGGGACACCCTGAATTGGTTGCCAGCCAATCGCAGGGCACACAAAGACATACAACAGTCACTCTCACACTCACACCTAGGGACAATTTGGAGTGGTCAATCTGCCTGCCATGCATGTTTTTGGAGTGTGGGAGGAAACCGGAGGACCCGGAGAAAACCCACGCGGGTCCGGGGAGAACATGCAAACTCCACACAGGGAGGCCGGACCGGGACGCGAACCGGCGACCTCTGCACTGTGCAGCTAGTGTGCTAACCACTCGACTACCGGGCCGCCCTGGTTGGGGATCATGGTACAGAAATTGAATTTCTGGAGCAAACATGCTAAAAGAATATAATATTTTATTAACATTGACGATAATATATGCACAGACGCCATGAAAAAGGTTTATTACAAGAACAATTTTTAAAAACACAGATATAATAACTATAAAAATAAATGGTCTTTAACTACCTAAGAAATTCTTCATGTATTACCACATTTTTGAGGCACTTAAAGATAATCCTTTTAACATACAGTGCAATTATGATGCAAGGTATGATAGAATGCCGCCCCAAATCTCTCATTGCAAAACGGTCAACTCAAATGACTCCTTAGCGGGTACAGTCACTGTGACAAAACATGTTCATGAACGCTGTAAGACTGAAATCACAAAAGGGTTCATTTTATAAATGAAGTGTCTTGACTGAAAACTCTTTAGAACTCCCAAGACTCCATCCACTTCAGTCCGGCCATTGAGCTGCCAGGCTCGTGTGCCAGAGGCCCCGTCATGCCATATGTGAGTGGATGGAACAGATAGAAGCTGGCGATTAGAAACATTACACAGGATATGTGAAAAATAGCAAAACATAATCAGGTTTTAAAGCATGGAAGGGAAAAGCATGGCCTGCGAACCACATGAATCCTCAATCCTGGCCACTCATTATGATTATTATGATTATTCTTAATTGATGTAATACGTACTTGTTGCATTCTTTTAAAAAGTTGCTTCTCAAAATGGTCAATTGTATGATTGTTTTGCATTTTAATTAATTTTGCATTGACTTATTCTATTCAGATTTAAGTGTTTTCTCTATTTATAAACAATTGGTTAATGAGCAATTAATAGTAATATTCAACATGACAATTTGAAAAGTCAAATAAACCATTTTGTGTTTTACATCTCGTTCTAACTCATCATCAATTAAACTAAAATGATAAGATAAATCTCAATCATCAAATGTATTGTAAATGAAATGCATTTAACTTTTTAAAAATTATTTCATTCAATAATTCGCAAATTACATGGAATATTTTTTTCTTTTATTAAATTGCTTATACATTTATACATTAAAATCTAATATAACTTCCATCCATCTTCTGACGCTTATCCGGGGTCTGGTCGCGGGGGCAGCAGCTTCAGTAGGGAAGCCCAGACCCGCCCCTCTACAACCCCTGAATAGACCTTTCCAGGGAGGCTGAGGAGTGTGATCCCTCTGTAGTTGGAACACACCCTCCGGTCCGACCACCACCACGGTCTGCCAATCCAGAGGCCCTCTCCCCGATGACCACGTAATGTTGCAGAGGCGTGTCAGCCAAGACAGCCCCACAACATCCAGAGCCTTTAGGAACTCCAGTCGGATCTCATCTACCCCCGGTGCCTTGCCACCGAGGAGCTTTTTAACCACCTCGGTGACTTCAGCTACAGAGATCGGAGAGCCCACCTCCGAGTCCCCAGACACTGCTTCCTCCAAGGAAGGCATGTTGGTGGAGTTGAAGAGGTCTTCGAAGTACTCTGCCTACCGCTTCACGACGTCTCGAGTCGAGGTCAGCAGCACCCCATCCTCACTGTACACGGTGTTAGTGGTGCACTGCTTTCCCCTCCTGAGACGCCGGATGGTGGACCAGAATTTCCTCGAAGCGGTCCGGAAGTCGGCTTCCGTGGCCTCACCGAACTCTTCCCATGCTCGTGTTTTTGCCTCGGCGACCACCGAGGCTGCATTCCGCTTAGCTAATCGATACCGGTCAGCTGTCTCAGGGGGTCCTTTTTCAGCTTTACGGCATCCCTTACTACTGGTGTCCACCAGCGAGTACAGGGCTTGCCGCCACGACAGGCACCAACCACCTTACGGCCACAACTCCGATTTGCCACCTCAGCAAGGGGGGTACGGAACATGGTCCATTCGGACTCAATGTCCCCCACCTCCCCCGGGACATGTGTATAGTTCTGCCGGAGGTGGGAGTTGAAACTCCTTCTGACAGGGGATTCTGCCAGACGTTCCCAACAAACCCTCACAACCCGTTTGGGTCTGCCAGGTCGGACTGCCATCTTCTCCCACCAACGGAGCCTACTCACCACCAAGTGGTGATCAGTTGACAGCTCCGCTCCTCTCTTCACTCGAGTGTCCAAAACATGAGGCCGCAAATCAGATGATACAACTATAAAGTCAATCATCGAACTGCGACCAAGGGTGTCCTGGTGCCACGTGCACATATGGATACACTTATGTTTGAATAAAGTGTTTGTTATAGACAATCCGTGTCGAGCACAGAAGTCCAATAACAAAACACCACTCCTGTTCAGATCGGGGGGGCGTTCCTCCCAATCACGCCCCTCCAGGTCTCACTGTCATTGCCCACAGCAGAACAAGGGAGTCCCCAGGGGGAGTGTTTTTATGGCTCTCTTAGTCAAAAAGGTTCCCGACCCCTGCCCTAAGGTGTCCAAAAAGGATGGGTACACTGAACTGCTTTTTGGTGCATATGCACAGACAACAGTCAGAACCCGTCCCCCCACCCGGAGGCGAAGGGAAGCAACCCTTTCATCTACCGGGGTGAATCCCAAGGTACAGGCGGCGAGCCGGGGGGCAATAAGTATGCTGACACCTGCTCTACGCCTCTCACCGTGGGCAACTTCAGAGTGGAAGAGAGTCCAACCACTCTCGAGAGGGCTGGTACCGGAACCCAGGCTATGTGTGGAGGCTAGCCCAACTATGTCTCGTCGGAACTTTTCAACCTCGTGCACCAGCTCGGGCTCCTTCCCTGTAAGAGAGGTGACGTTCCACGTCCCAAGAGCTAGCTTCTGCAGTCGAGTGTCAAGACCGCCAGGGTTCCCGCCTTTGGCTGCCGCCCAGCTCACAATGCACCCGACCCCTCTGGCACCTCCCATGGGTGGTGAGCCCCTGAGAAGGGGGACCCACGTTTCCTCTTCAGGTTGAGCCCGACCGGGCCCTATGGGTGTAGGCCCGGCTACCAGGTGCTCGCCAACGAGCCCCATCTCCAGGCCTGGCTCCAGAGAGGGGCCCCGGTGACCCGCGTCCAGGCAAGGGAAAACCAAGTCCATTTATGTTTTTCTTCATATGGGGTCTTCTGAGTCATACTTTGTCTGGTCCCTCACCCAGGACCGGTTTGCCATGGGTGACCCTGCCAGGGGCATAAAGCCCCAGACAACCTAGCTCCTAGGATCATTAGGACACACACACCCCTCCACCACGGTAAGGTGACAACTCACATTTTATTCTTACATATTCATTCATTCATCAATAAGTTATTTTTACATGCACATTTTAAACTGATTTATGTCCCCCTTCAAGAATGACCCGACCAAGCCGTACATTTTAAAAATTAAAGGTGGCCCTTGTGCACAAATGGTGCAAAAAATCTATATTTTGTCTCACCTGTACAGAACAATCAACAGAAGTAATGCCTTAGCAAGTCTCTGCAGCCAGTCGCAATACGGTGGCTGGAGCAGAAGGTCAACCATCTTCAACATGAAATCCAATGTAATTCCTGTGATCGATAAACATTTCTCCATGTTTCTATCGTCTTGAGCACAATGGGAATGGGTAAGGATACCTGTCAGCATGCTGTTGAAGAGCATTGCAGGGAAGTAGTGATGATAATAGAGGACCCGGCTCATGGTGTAGAAAGGGACGTAGTGAAGTAGCCAGCCAAGGAAAAGGATGCCCCCTCCCCTCGTGAGCACAAAACAATGACCTGAAAGCCATAAAATTGGCGTTTTTAACTAATAACATGACTTGCACAAAAGCAAGGCTACAGTGGCTACAGAGTTTTGACGCATTGTAGGCCCAAAAGTGGACTGTTTTATTTCAAGGGTCCATGAATGAATTTGTCCAAAAGGCAGTTCCCCGGAGTACCACTGCCAAATCAACCCTACCTTTTCTCCTTTGGCTCACTGAGATGCCTCTTTGGAAGGCAATTGAAGCAACTGCTACCAGTATCAGATATAATACCAAACACGTCAGATTTATCCACCAGACAACCTAAAAATAAATGAACCAAAAGCATATTCATGTGTGCTGGTGACGCGTAACCCACAATGGATGAGAGACGTCAAGCCAAATACTCACAGGGTTACCAAGTAAGTACACGCGATACTCTGTTTCATTCACTCCTGAGAATCTCAGTCCCTTCACGAGAAACAAGCACCGTTTAGTTGAAATCGGTTTTGCAAGTCATTCGTTTTAATCATGGCTCACCTGGTAGTTGATGGGCCAGTGCCAGGGTTTGGAGTTCACCTCATTGTCTTTGGGCTTCAAACCACTGTTACCCTAATCACAAATAATCATAATATAATTATAGGAACATGAATAACCTTTACATGTGTACGTCTTTACATGTGTAGCGAACTACAGGACAGATAACTTTCTTTTTTCACTTACTCTTATCATGACAATGTGAGACTCTATTAGGATCTCGAGAAAATGAGGCTTCAGCACTGACAGACTGATGTTGGGTACTAAGACAACAAGAGCAGAAGAAGAAAACAGCAATGGTGAATGACTAACTTGAAAAACAAATAAGACATTGAGACTCTGGCAGCGCATACATTTGGCATTGACGTGATCTTCAATGTTCCACTGAGAGCTGGGAGTCACCTTCAAATAAGGACTGCAGGTGACCTCCACTTGTTCCCAGCCCCTGAACACAAACAGGAGGCCAGCCTGAACAAAGTGTAATTACTTGATGGTTCAAAGTGGATGAGTTCATCCTTACCACTTGGGGAGGGTTTTCCCAGAAGAAAAAAGCACACAACCATTTGCTTTGTGCAGAAAGCGGACTTTGCTGCGCAGCACCTTCACGGGGTCACCTTTGCGACCTCCGCACACCTCTACTTGCCAGAGGTCATTACGGTCACCAGTATGATTCTATGGACAGACAGGTCCCCAGTTGGATTTGCAATTATTCCAGATATACAAGGATAGAATCGTTGCTGTGTCAGTACGTGGTAACATCACAGAAGAGGAACTTGGGTCTGGATGCTCAGAAACAGTAAAATGAAAGAAAACAAAGTTTGAAAATAATCTGTGGGATGGAGACGGAGCCTTGTCGTGAATTACAAACAAAATAAACACGATTTATCTTGCACTCTCCCACATACAAGCTTATAAACTACAAGATGGCAGCAGGGCATTACAGTGATACTTCGGTTTACGAACGATTTAGCTAACGAACTTTTCGCTTTATGAACATTAAATTCGCGAGAATATAAACTTGGCATACGATATAGTTTTCGGGAAACACAGGGAGCGCCACAATGGCTGGCGGACTGGTTTTCAGCGGCAGAACAGCAAACCACACCGCCGAACAGTGCCGGACACAAAACAAAATTACGGTCGAGCAGAGGAAGGAGATCATCGAGAAACACCAACGAGGTGTGCATTTGTGTGACTTAACGTCCCAGTACGCTAAATCGACCATTGCTACGCGTGGCTAAGGGTGTTTCCGTGTTGTCTAAGCAACGGTCTCAGGCAATAGAAGAGGTTGAAAAACTTCTGTTGATTCGGATTAACGAAAAGCAGCTCTCAAGGGACTGTGTGTGAGGGTATTATCGCAGAGAAAGCACGGCAACTTCACTCGAATATCATCAAGAGGCAACTACATCAATGACCATCACAAACGTGAATAAAATGACTTTATTATACAGTACAGTTGATTTATTTAATTACAATAAATTAGCACATTTATTATACATAAAATAAGGTATATTTTAAGTAGTTTTCAGGCTTATTTAGTAGAACATTATGTTTTATGGGGACCTGGAAACGGAGACCATTTTAATGGTTTCCTATGGGAAATTAATGTTTGGAAGACACACTTTTCGCCTTACACACACTTTCTGCGAACCAATTAAGTTCATAAGCCGAGGTATCACTGTACTTTTGTCCTTGGCAAGGCTTTTAGCCTGTTCTATAGAAATGCCTCATCCTACAATAACATCAGTCATCGTTGTACCAAGACGCCACATGATAAGAGAGGCATCTTGGCCAGGCCGACGGCCAATCATGTGAAAAATCTAAAGGCAGACGACATCAATTTCAAAATAGGTCAATTTCAGGGAACTGCAATCAATGTTCCCTCTAATTTTTCATGTGTCTGAGCAGACACACAAGTTCCCGGAGCACAAGGACCACTGTGAGCAACATCAGATGTGTATTCGTGATGTGTCGTTCGCGAACGTGCCTGTTCCTTGAGCTTTTAGAGCCGGATCTCTATAGTGAATGAAGAGAGCCGGTTCCTAACAAGGAGCCGGAAATGGGAGCCGACTTTTTTTGTCCTCTATTTCCCGCTCCCAGTCTTCCGTTAAAGCCGCACGTGAGTGGTCAATATCCGTGGTAGAGGAATGAGGGGAGAATTAGACACACGCAGCAGTGAGGAGAAGGAAGAGGGGGAGGGGGTTAGGGTAGACAGATGGACAAATCACATTATGGTGTTATTATTATTCAATTATAATTTTTTTAGTAAATATGATAGCATTATTAATATGAAAAGCAAATTAGTGACAGCTGATTATCAGACCAGAGAAACCACAGAGAAAGTGAAAGTTCGTGGATGCTCTATGTGCACATATAAATCAAGCCATATAAATAAAAATATTTGATATAGTGTATTTTTTACATGAGTAATTTGTTTTTCACATAACTTTACATGATTTTTGGTAGTTAATTTAAGCAACAACAAAAAAACAAAAAACAAACTGAGGAGACATTTGGGAGCCAAAAGAGCCAGGAGACATTTGGGAGCCAAAAGAGCCAGATCATTTTCGTGAGCCGAGCCAAAAGAACCGGCTCTCTGAAAAGAGCCGGAATTCCCATCACTAATGTGTACGCTGTGGCCACACACCAGTTTCACGCACCGTTCTGCTCAGATTACCTGCGTAGCGTACGGCATTATTGACTGGACACCTATCACTCATTGAGTTACATTGCAAAATGTGTGCTGCATAGATGTTCTTGTGCGCTGAGTATGTGCAAGCAGTGCGCGATTGCGCACGCGCGCAACTTAGAGGGAGCATTGACTGCAATGTTTCTTGATTAAAATGTTCACACATACAGTATACATCTTTTGAAGAGATGCATCTGACATTAGCAACTGCCTACACTTTTTGTCATCGTTTGAATTATAAAACGAAAATAAGCAAGGGTTTCACATTTCAGTGATTGAAAATTTGGAAAACTTTATTTCCAATATGACAATGAATCACCACAACGGAATAAATTGTATTCCAATGTTGAGATTTCCCGAGTAATGAATGTACAACTCCCTGAAAGGACAATCAACGCCTCCAGACAAGTTGTGTCCATAATTTATAAAATCACCTCAAATGACTTCTACTAAGCGTATTTTACAAAGATTCCACCGCAACTAGCTATATTTTACGTTTTAAGACTCGCGCTGAATATTCAGGAAGTCTTGTTTTCGAGTTGATGACGATCCCCACGTGACGTCACATTTGGAATGCCTCAGACCGAGAAAGCGACACACAATGCATTTTGCGGTACTTTGTTTGGTCTGAAAACTTCGTGTTGATCCGTGTTGATGGCGAAATTAGAAGGAAAACACATAAATAACGCGATGGTGAATCATTGTTTGTTGCACCAAGACTACTATTTGATACTAGTTGACACAAATTCCCAGCAGACAAAATCAGTCCATTTCCAACGGAGCTTGAGCGCCATATTGTGCATTTGTCTGGGACGCTACATTGCTGTCATTGACGGCTCGAATTGATATGGGAGGACTTCTTTAATCGATTGCAAATATTTATGCTTTCCTCTTCATAACTACAGTAAAGTCTCGTTATATCGATATTCAAGGGAGTCCGAAAAAATATCGATATAACCGGGACTATCGATATATCCGACCCTGTTTGCATGTAATTTTCTCCGTGCGTGCATAGAAATAGTATCGATATAACCGGGACTATCGATATATCCGATATAGATATAACGAGACTTTACTGTATTTGAATCATATTCATAACTGGATGAGGAACAAGAAAGCATCTTCTCCGAATCTGAAGCCATTGTTTTGATTCTCGAGCAAGGAAAGTGTCACGGTTCGCGAGGTGGTGATGGCGGGTTCGGATCCCAAAAAGCAGGCAGGAGGGAGCAGGAGGTTGTTTGACTAATTGTATTAAAATAAAGTCAGCAGGAACAAGATGTAAAACATCAAAATGATCTGAATGGAAAAAATACAAAGTAGCAAAAGAAGACAAAAAGTAAAAGCCCTCCAAGGTTAAACAAACATGTACACGATGCATGCTGCAACCAAGCAGCAAACAAACAGCAAACAAACAGCAAACAAACAGCAAACAAACAATGAATCGGCACCGGATGATCGTGCCAGGTGTCCTTTTAAGTGTTATTGATTATAACGACCAGCACCTGCGAGGCTGCCGGCAGGGCTGACGTCGCTACCCGCTGGTCGCCAATCTGATCGGGACGACCAGCACCTGTGCAGGTGCAGCCGACAGCGCCCCCCGTTGGTCGCCAACCAGATCATGACAGTACCCCCCCTTCAAGGGGCTGCTTCCAGAAGTCCCAACAGTCTCCCAAAAGGTCCACTCGCCAGGGAACGGTCGGTGGAGAGGGCAACCGCTGCCTCTCCAGCATACGACGGGCGGCGGCCTGATGGGAACGGGACTCGGCCTGGGGTGGACGAAGACGCGGCACGGATTGTCGTGGGCGTGAGTGCGATCCCTCTCGCACGTTCACGCGACGGCGCATGGCTCTGCGTGGACGTCGAACTGCCAGGCGCAGAATGGCACCCCGTACGGCCGTATGGGACCAGGTCTCGGCCGGACGCCGACGTGGGCGTGAACTGCCCGGCTCCGGGGGAACGAGACCAGTCCAGAGCCGCTCCGGGATCCAGCGGTGAGTGGGGTCTCGGACTGACGTTGACGCAGACGTTGCACGGCTCGTCGTGGATGAGACTCAATTCGTCATGCACGACGACAGCGTGGCTGGACGTGGGCGTGCAATGCCAGTCACCCAGTGTCACCCTGGACGGCCACCTGGAAGGAGGTCTCGGCCGGACGTTTACGTGGACGTTGCGGCTCGTCGAGTGACGCAATTCAAACTCGACGAGGCTTGCGCTAACGTGGACGTAGCATTGCCAAGCACAGGGTGGAAATGAGACGTGTCCGATGTACCTGCGGGATCCGATGGTTGGCCGATTCATTCTGTCACGGTTCGCGAGGTGGTGATGGCGGGTTCGGATCCCAAAAAGCAGGCAGGAGGGAGCAGGAGGTTGTTTGACTAATTGTATTAAAATAAAGTCAGCAGGAACAAGATGTAAAACATAAAAATGATCTGAATGGAAAAAATACAAAGTAGCAAAAGAAGACAAAAAGTAAAAGCCCTCCAAGGTTAAACAAACATGTACACAATGCATGCTGCAACCAAGCAGCAAACAAACAATGAATCGGCACCGGATGATCGTGCCAGGTGTCCTTTTAAGTGTCATTGATTATAACGACCAGCACCTGCGAGGCTGCCGGCAGGGCTGACGTCGCTACCCGCTGGTCGCCAATCTGATCGGGACGACCAGCACCTGCGCAGGTGCAGGCGGGGCCGACAGCGCCCCCCGTTGGTCGCCAACCAGATCATGACAGAAAGAGGTCTTGGCGTGACGTTACGAAAGGGCAACCGACACCATTTTTTTGTTTCCTAGCTGATATCAGAAAATAGCATCTATATAGCATCTAAAATACCCAAAACAGGCAGGCTGATATTTTTGTCAAATGCAAAACACCAATAAAAATGACTTAAAGTGTCCAAAAAACTGCCACAAAATGACCTCAGAACTGGGGATTTTCAGAAAGTCCCGCCCCCAGTTCGTGACGTAAGGCCAGGACGTCTTGCCTTGCTTCAGAATCAAAACAGTGGCCGAACGGCATTCAGATTCGGAGAAGATGCTCTCTTGTTACTCATCCAGTTATGAATATGATTCAAATAGTTATGAAGAGGAAAGCATAAATGTTTGCAATCGATTAAAGAAGTCCTTCTGTATCAAATCGAGCCGTCTGGACTCCAATGTAGCGTCCCAGAAAATGCACAAGATGGCGCCCAAGCTCCATTGGAAATGGGCTGATTTGTCTGCTGGGAATTTGTGTCCACTTCTATATGGTGTTACCGCAATTGGTAGTCTTGGTGCGACACACAACGATTCACCATTGCGATATTTATGTGTTTTTCCCTCTAATATTGCCATCAACACGGATCAACACGACGTTTTCAGACCAAACAAAGTACCCAAAATGCGTCAGGGGCGTTCCTGACGTTACGTCAAGTCAGGAATCGTCACCAACTCGAAAACAAGACTTCCTGAATATTCAGTGAGTCTTCAAACGTAACATATAGCTATATGCGGAGGAATCTTTGTAAAATACGCTCAGTAGAAGTCATTTGAAGTGATTTTACGAATTATGGACACAACTTGCCCGGAGGCGTCGGTTGTCCTTTAAAGGGGTTCTATGTGAATATTTTCCGTCCGTCATCTACTCACAATGCCATACCCCGTAACTTGGAAGTGTTTGCCAGTCAGTGGGGCCTCCTGGAGATGACTGTGAAGGTTTCGAGTCGTTCTGAGAAAACCAGGGAAAGCTTTCTAAGTTTGATATACTTGTTTGAAGCAATTGATACAATGCAACCTCCATCTTAAGCACTGACTCTTTGTGCTCCAATCTGATGATGTCACCATGGCGAACCAATTCAGGGGCCTCAGACTGAGCTGCAACACGATTAAAAATGGAATAAATGCTTCGATTGAAAAATACAGCAACGGTTTGGATAGTTTCCTTACAGTTTGTATCGTTGTGCCGGTGAACCAACCACAAGTTGTTGTAGTCTTTGTGCAGGTAGGCTGTAACCTAGAGGGGGGGGGAAGCAGAATGTTTGGACAGTATATGCTGGGCAACATTGAGTGCCAACCAGCGGCCACTGTCTAATGGCTTTCAAAAAAAAAAAGATTTTTTCTATTTCACGATATCCACTTCACGTGTTCCTATCCACTGGTCTGTGGTCATCAGAATCAGAATCAGAATCAGAATCATCTTTATTGCCAAGTATGTAGGACACACAAGGAATTTGTTTCCGGTAGAACACGCTGCACTAGTATCGTTGTCAAAAAAACTGCTAAGTGGCACTATACATGCTGGTATGAATGCATTAACACGAGCTGGAATCAGAGTAGCTGAAGGCAGTGAGTTTCACTGCTATTCTTTGGTTCAATCAAGTGCGCGTAGACACATTTGTGAGCTACTGACTTATACAGACGTCATTACCGTGTACGTGATGACAATGTTTCACCGTGTGCTTCTGACCTGCTGCTGCTTTGCTCCAACTCCCTCAGGGTACAAGTGCCAGTGAGAGTGCAAGTAACCTCCAGCAATACGAAGGTTCTTCAATGTAACGGTGGAGCCATATGCCAGATCTACACGAGATGAACAACACATTTCCTGACATAAACAATATTGTTTTTCTTTTTTAAACTGCTTAAGAGCATCACTGCTTTTTTCATTTCCAGATAAATTGTCAAAAAATGTGTCACAGAGCATAACAATAAAATTCTGCAGTTTGTTTTTAAACTCAGTCACCAATGTTACTGTCCACTCGTGTGGTCAAAATAATACATGTTGCATCACACTTACACTCAGGCGTTGATGCGTTGTGCAGGTTGTTCCCGATGAGGCCAGACTGGAAGGCAGAACTGAAGAAACCATCTCCTGGCCCACTGATCAAGAATTTCACTGCGATAAATCCAACAGTGGAACGGGTGACATCAAACGGGATCCAATACTCACCTTTTGTTCAGCACCACAAAATGGACTGCAAATATTGCAACATAGACGAAGATGGGAAGCGAGATTAGCGCCACAACTCGAGCCAAGAGGTGCTTTGCAACGTCCACCTAATGGCAGCAAAAAACATCACATTTGACGAATAGACACTTTCAGGCTTTTGTTGACTGCACATGGCTGTTTACCAGTGATAGGTCCAAATCCCCTAAAAGCCTCCAGAGGTCTGATACAGTGTTCAATCCCACCAGCAGGATAACAAAAAGACCTACAAACTTTACCCCCAGAGCTCCAGCAAGATTGACACCGGTAAATACAATCCAAACCCACCAGGAAACAGAAAAAGGCCTAGAAAACATAAAAGCCAACATGATTCTTTGTTTCTCACATGGACCAAGATACATATTTCTTTTTATTGTTTTGACAGGCATTGAGAGGGAATTCAAGGGCGACACTGAAAAGAAAAAAAACAATTTGAATAAAATAATGAAACTCTAAAAATAAAGTTGTAATTATAAATCTAGTTGTGGATTACAAGATAAAATTTGGAATTAGAATAAATACAAAAATTTTTTGAAAAGACTATTTTCATAGAATAACATTGTAACATATTTCCAAAAATAGAATATTTCCACATTTCAAAAAAAGATGCATGAGCGTAAAGAATAATAAGAAAAAAAAGTTTGTATTGTAAAGCAATGCCGTTGTAATTGAGTTGCTGAAGGAGTAGCAGTACACTCGCATGACTTTTGTGTGGGCAGCATGAGATCGGTCATCTTTATATATGCACTGCGACTGACTGGCAACTAGTATAGTGCGCCCTTCAGCCTAAGTCAGCTGGTACGGATTGCAGCACCTGCTTCAACCCCCTTCAGGATAAGCAGTGTTGGACGGATGGATGGGTGGATAAAACTTGTGTATTTCATGAAAATTGCAAACATTTGTATTGCAAGCATATTAGACAAACAATTGGGAACCTGTCTTTTTGCTGGTTGAACTTAACCATACTGAGTACTGCAGCCATGATGAAGAACAAGAGGATGGGGTCCAACAAAATGTACTGAGAAATAGTAATGCAGCCCGTGTCTGTCAGGAAAAAGCGGACAATAGGAAGTGAATGATAAATGACATAGTGCACCGAATAGACATTGAGTTGCGAGACCAACCAAATATGAGCAGCCCAGCAGCAATGAGAGCGGCTGTGTTGGAGTGAGAAAGCTCCAGTACGATGAGGTAGGCAAAAATAGGGAGAAAGGAGCCTAAACCAGCACATAACTAGAGGAAAACAATTTTGCATTATGTTTGAAAAGGCAATATTCTAGAGCTTTTTATTTTGTCTGTCCATACACTCACCAGTGAGTATGTGGTGGATGGACAAGTAAAACATGAATCCCAAATGATGTGAGTTACATACCCCTCTCATCCCCCAGTAGTTGTGGTGTTCATATTTATCTCCTGGCTTTGTGAATGGAAATGTGCCATCATAATCACTCATGTGACCAGCAAGTCCAATCAGCATCTGGAAAATTGCCCCAAAATGGGATAATTGATATACAGTAAAGTCTCGTTATATCGATATTCAAGGGAGTCCGAAAAAATATCGATATAACCGGGACTATCGATATATCCGACCCTGTTTGCATGTAATTTTCTCCGTGCGTGCATAGAAATAGTATCGATATAACCGGGACTATCAATATATCCGATATCGATATAACGAGACTTTACTGTATTTCATTCTCAGAAGTGAAATTCAGACAGAAAGTTGGGATCTCACCTTCCCCAGAGGTGGGTGGACGTCAAAAAAGAAGGTCCTGTTGATGTAGTAGCTTCCCATTTTCCCAAAGTGTGTCTCATCCCCGCTTAAAGACCACAGAAGAAAACAACAAGTACCAAAAATAACAATGAGACGCTTTTCAGAACGCAGGTTGGTGAGCCAAAAGGTTCCCCCGAACAGAGCAGGAGATAGGAGCTACAGTGCCTTGCGAAAGTATTCGGCCCCCTTGAACCTTGCAACCCTTCGCCACATTTCAGGGTTCTAACATAAAGATATACAGTACAATTTTAATTTTTTGTCAAGAATCAACAACAAGTGGGACACAATCGTGAAGGGGAACAACATTTATTATAATTTAAAACGGAGACTTGATTTGTAATCACGAGATTTGATTTGTAATCAAGTCTCCGTATAAATGCTCTGTGATAGTCTCCGGGTTCTGTTTGAATTGCAAGGCACTGTATCTCACCCACGACCCTAATACGTGCAATATGTATGGAAACTCGAGCGGGATGTTTTGCACACTCACCACACATGAGGGGGCTCTTTTATTTGATAGAGGCGTGTGGAGAAGGACAGTCCAACCAACAAAAGAAGCAGTCCTCTGTTTGAGGGCTCATCACTGGTGGAGCTTCTTTTTCTGGAAAAACTCCCATTAGTTGGCTTACTGTCATCCTCTGCTATGTGTCCATCCTTATTTGGGGTTTTGTGAATAGATTTAGGAGTGGAGGCCAAAAATGTCTTTCTGTGTCTGACTGATGTGTCTCCTGCGTTTCGGAACTGTGTTGAGCATTGTTCCTTTTCCATTGCAACGCTCGAAGAAAACGTCCATTCCAAATGACGAGCTAGTAAGCTGAAAACATTTTAGAATGCAAAATTCATATAACCGGTAGGAAGTGTGATATGTGAACAGCATCCTATATCGCTGTCTTGACGGCCACGTTTGTCAGTGCTCCTTCCTGAATATGTTGCACTGTTTATGAAAAACACTTGTCGCATACTTATCCTAGTTTAGTCGTGTTTAAATCCAGTCAAACAAGTTGTCCTTCCAAACAATTACAAAGACGTTGACGCTTCACAAATACGTTGCTTAGGCCTTTTTACATAAAACGACTATTTCGCATTCTGTATTTACGACAACCAATACGGAATCTGGGAACGTTACAGGGCAAGTCAACAGCAAAAGTGACACCAGCTTTGCTGTGGGTTGTGGGAATTGTAGTACGTTATCATATTCGACTAGGCATGACAATGTCCAAAAAGCATACATATCCCAGGTGTCGACACGGTACACCAAATCGCTTCGTGTTAACCAATCACAAGACGGGGTACATAACGCTGTTTATATGATATTGATGGGAATTCAGGCTTTTTTTGAGAGAAACGTTTTTTTGGATCGAGTCACCAAAAGAGCCGGATCATTGCGCTCCCAAATGGATCCCTCAGTTTTTTATGTTGCTTATATTAATTTATTTAAAAAATAAATCAAAGTTATATATAAAACGAATTTACAGTAAATTCTCGTTATATCGATATTCAAGGGAGTCCGAAAAAATATCGATAAACCGGGACTATCGATATATCCGACCCTGTTTGCATGTAATTTTCTCCGTGCGTGCATAGAAATAGTATCGATATAACCGGGACTATCGATATATCCGATATCGATATAACGAGACTTTACTGTATATGACTTTATTTCAAGATTTTCTTTGGGAGTGACCAGCTTGATCGATGAAAAGGTTTCGTCAGCCGTCATCTGTACTTCTTTGAAGGTGTCGGACGTTTCGCTTCTTATCCAAGAAACTTTGTCAGCAAACTAAAGTCTTACTGGTAGTTTAGGCCCTATAGATGTCCCTACTGTCCAGACATGGCGGTGACGGACCCTGCTATCATAGGTCCCTGCTCTCAGTTTGGGGGGAGAAGAGGACTACTCCCTGCCACTCCACTGATTGTTCCTATTGTTCTGACTAACGACTGGCCTGAATGCCCCACTTCCACCGGTATCACCTGATCAGTATTCCTAATCCTATTTTGCCTAAATAGGCTGTTGTACGAACGATCCAAATTGAACCTCACCCCACCAAACCGGTTTAATGAAGGATTTAGTTGTTTCATGAAAATTGCTTCTTTTACTTATATATATATATATATATATATATATATATATATATATATATACAGTGAGACCTCAATTTACATTTACGAACTTAATTGGTTCCCAGACAGAGTGTGTAAGGCGAAAAGTGTGTATCTAAAAAAAAAATCCCAAAGGAAACCATTAAAATGGGAATAATCCGTTCCCGGGTTTCCATAAAATATACTTTTCAACTAAATAAGCCTTAAAAGTACACACAACCTACCTTATCCTATGCATAATAAATGTGATATGGCATTGTAATTAAAGAAATACACTGCATTGTATCATAAAGTCACTTTATTTCCATTTGTGATGGTCATTGATGACTTGACGGAATGGCGTTGGAGGTCGAAGGTCAAAGGGACTTGCTGTTTGGAAAGAGAGGCACATTACATGAGGACTGTAATTAAAGAAATAAACTGTGCTGTAAAATAAAGCTGTATTTACTTTTTGATGGTCATTGATGGCTTATGGAAGGAGAGTCACAGTGATCTTCACAGTGCAAAGGTCGCCGGTTCGCGTCCCGGTCTGGCCTCCCTGTGTGGAGTTTGCATGTTCTCCCCGGACCCGCGTGGGTTTTCTCCGGGTCCTCCGGTTTCCTCCCACACTCCAAAAACATGCATGGCAAGCAGATTGACCACTCCAAATTGTCCCTCGGTGTGAGTGTGAGAGTGACTGTTGTATGTCTTTGTGTGCCCTGCGATTGGCTGGCAACCAATTAAGGGTGTCCCCCGCCTCGTGCTCGAAGACAGCTGAGATAGGCCTCAGCAACCCCCGCGACCCTAATGAGGAATAAGCGGTACGGAAAATGAGATGATGAGATGAGAATATTTCCACATTTCAAAAAAAGATTTCAAGAGCGTAGAGAATAATAAGAAAAAAAGTTTGTATTGTAAAGCAATGCTGTTGTAATTGAGTTGCTGAAGTACACTCGCATGACTTTTGTGTGGGCAGCATGAGATCGGTCATCTTTATATATGCACTGCGACTGACTGGCAACCAGTATAGTGCGCCCTTCAGCCTAAGTCAGCTGGTACGGATTGGAGCGCCTGATTCAACCCCCTTCAGGATAAGCAGTGTTGGACGGATGGATGGATGGATAAAACTTGTGTATTTCATGAAAATTGCAGACATTTGTATTGCAAGCATATTAGACAAACAATTGGGAACCTGTCTTTTTGCTATATATATATATATATATACAGTAAAGTCTCGTTATATCGATATTCAAGGGAGTCGGAAAAAATATCGATATAACCGGGACTATCGATATATCCGACCCTGTTTGCATGTAATTTTCCCCGTGCGTGCATAGAAATAGTATCGATATAACCGGGACTATCGATATATCCGATATCGATATAACGAGACTTTACTGTATATATATGTGTGTGTGTGTAAACCAATACACGCACAGTTTGGATCAGTAAAAATATTTACTGGCACATTATCATTGCAAATGTTGTGAGCTGCAGAGCAGATTCGACCCCTTATATCAGGGGTGTCAAAGTCATTTTTTGCCGCGGGCCACATTGTAGTTATGGTTTCCTCTCGAGGGCCGTTATGAATTTGGGGAACCCATTAGAATGTTTAAATCCCTTCAAATATTATGTATAGAGCACACAGCAAATTAATGAATAACTCGTTTTCAAATCTGAAGTCAAGAATAATGACTTTTGTTGTGGTTGACATCCAAAAATATGAAATTTTGGCTCAGATTTTAGCAATCATCATGGAATTTAACAAGTTTGATTTGCTTTCGCGGGCCGAAAAAAAAATGATGTGGCGGGCCGGATTTGGCCCGCGGGCCTTGACTTTGACACCTGCGCCTTACATTGTCTTGCAAATGGTAGGCTGGTACCGTTGAGTAGGACAGCTTCATGTCATGAGAAATACTTTTTCAAACAGCTCTCTGAGTTTTAACTAATTACGATGAGCAAAACGCAAGTGGAAAAAAATCAATCAAGTCATGTTACATCACTATCTGGTGTGACAGGCGTGAGTGATCACATTCAAGTAGACACCAAAGCAAGATAAAGCTGCAAGTCAAATTCAACAAAAGCCAAGCACCCCTCAAACTACTTATTCTGCATTCTCCATCGATTGTTTTTGTCCATTTAAACGCGAGTGAGAAGGCACTTCTTGTGCCAGCAGACGTCCTACAGAAGAGGTCCACTAGTTCAGCCATTAAAGCATTTAAAGCGTGTCCAGCAGCGAGGTTCTGTGTATGGCTTCAACACCCCGATACGACGCAAACATCCCCTCAAAAGTTCATCGGCGCCCTCTTACGGCCACGGCAGGAAATAAAGGCAAATCCACAGTGGAGTCCATCAATCAGTTCTGATGTACAGGTGGTGGCGCTGCAGTTGTCAACTGGAGATTCAAAGACATCACAGCAGGGGGGGTGAAGCATTTTCTGATCAGGGGCTGTTTCATTGCAATTAAGGCTTTTAGGAAAATAGTTCAGGAATAGGGACGATTGTGCACTAATGTATCATATTTTGTGATTTATGATGGGGATTTAGAGTTGGCCCCCACTAATTAATGCATGTGTGTGTGTGTGTGTGTGGGCGGGGGGGGGGGGGGGGGGGGGTTGCTTTTAACAGATTTCCACCATGAACGAGAGGAGTGAATGTTTGGGCATAGAGGGGAAAAAAGGTGAAAGGCGCAAATATGCAAATCCAAGAGCATGTGGGTGGTCAACTAATTTGTTTTAGAATTGCCTGGCCACAGCCTGAAGGCTACAATCCCTGGATTAAGTCTTCATCCATAGATGCCTGATGCACTGATATAAAGAAAATCTGACTGCCGCTCAAACATCTCACAATCACATCATCACTCACAAAAAAAGATGAGAGTACATTAAAAGGTGATGAGGATGCCTGCGGATTGTTTTTTTAATTATCAATTATCTGACTGGGTTCTGTGATTTTTTTAAACAAATGTCAAGAATAATTGCGATGAAGTGTGATCAGAGGTGGTTGGTGGAAAACTGCAGTAGCTCTAAAGTACAAAACACAACAGCCAACAAAACCCAGAAACAAATACTATTTTTGTTTTTTTGTCGTTATCTATTTTTGTTGTGTTTTTGCACACTATATAAATTAAAAGAACATTAAAAAATGAAACAGTTTAAGACAATTTAATATATATTTTGTAAAACGTATGTTTAACATGGAATTTTTCAGATTTTCTTTCGAAATATACGAACAACAAAACATAACAAATGACAACACAACAAAAATGAAACAAATTGATTTTTTTCCTTTTGCTAAAAAATAATTTTTTAGCCAGCATGTTCTCCAAAATGAATATGAGCACAATTTCATATAAAACATGTCCAGAACTCGACTTGACTAAATTATACATCTGCCAAAACGAGGCTCATCTACATAAATATCTGCATCAGAGCCCTTAACAGCAGATCTTACTTACTTTGATCTGCATTTACCTTTTATACAGAACCCAGCGAAGCAGGCCATTGCCTGCAACAGCTTCTGTGTCTGGTGCGATGATCCGGAAAACATGTCAGAGGGCGAGAATTGCTTTCAGCACAACGGGGGTTTTCGCTACAGAAAACAAACATATGAAGTGTCACCCATGTTATGGCTCTGGTGCGAAAATTGCTGGGTAAACACACCGATTCGACGGCGGTGTTGTTTATACAGAGTATCAATGTGGGAGAAGGGCGGAAAAACGCGGGTGTAAAAGGCGTCATTGATGAGTACGCCCGGCAGTGAAGATAACGGTACTTGATGGTGGTGAATTGCTGGGGTCAAGTTGCCTTTAATAACGTACTGGGGAAGTAGCGTTTAAATAGGCCACGTGACTGGCATACAGCTCCAGTGCCCTTTGGGTGTCTCGCCATTTTTTGAGGAGCCATACGATTTAAGAGAATCCATAGTCAATCGAGCACTTTGCCGCTAGCGACCTTTTTATAAATAAAAGGTTTGTTCCCTTTAGGAGGCCATTGCCGGATAGTGTCCTTGCTCGCACGACTTTCCAGCATCCATGAAAATAGACAAAATGAATGGTTGTGAAACAAAAACGGTTCTCTCACACGTTCATTCGGAAGTGACACATGCAACGCATACGCAGAAATGGCAACCATGTCCTATACTCTCTTTTTCTCTCTCTCTCTCTCTCTCTCTCTCTCTCTCTCTCTCTCTCTCTCTCTCTCTCTCTCACAGATACACACACACACGATTTGTAACAGCAATTTCCAGAAAGAGCACTTGTTTAAAAAAAATG